>NW_027257592.1:0-215076 GCF_043159975.1 Macaca nemestrina
TGAAAAAGGAAATATCCTCAGATGAATTCTTTAAAGAAGCTTTGTGAGAAACTGTTTAGTGTTCTGTTAATTCATCTCACAGAGTTACAGCTTTCCCGTCAAGAAGCCGCTCGCTAAGCCTGTTCTTGTGGAATTCGCAAAGTGATACTTGGAAGCCCATAGAGGGCTATGGTTAAAAAGAAAATATCCTCAGAGAAAAACTGGAAAGAAACTCTCTGAGAAACTGCTTTGTGATGTGTGACTTCAACTCACAGAGTTACATCTGTATTTCGTGGATCTCTTTTCTAGCCCTATTTCTGTGGAATCTGAGAACAGATACTTCGGATCCCTTTGAAGACTATAGGGCCTAAGGAAATATCCTCCGAAAACAAAGAGAAAGAAGCTTTCGGAGAAACTTCCTTGTGTTCTGTGAAATCATCTCACAGAGTTACAGCTTTCCCCTCAAGAAGCCTTTCCCTAAGACAGTTCTTGTGGAATCTGCAAAGTGATATTTGGAAGCCCAAATAGGGCTAAGGTGAAAAAGGAAATATCCTCAGATGAAATCTACACAGAAGCTATCGGACAAACTGCTTAGTGTTCTAATTCATCTCACAGAGTTACGGCTTTCCCCTGAAGAAGCCGCTCAATAAGCCTGTTCTTGTGGAATTCGCAAAGTGATATTGGGAAGCCCTTAGAGGGCTATGGTGAAAAAGAAAATATCCTCAGAGAAAAACTGGAAAGAAATTTTCTGAGAAACTGCATTGTGATGTGTGACGTCCACTGACAGAGTTACATCTGTATTTCCTGGATTTCTTTGCTAGCGTTATTTCTGTAGAATCTGGGAACAAATATTTCGGATCACTTTGAAAACTATAGGGTCAAAGGAAATATCCTCTGATAACAAAGAGAAAGAAGCTTTATGAGAAACTTCTTTGTGTGTTGATTCATCTCACAGAGTTACAGCTTTCCCCTCAAGACACCCCTCGCTAAGCCTGTTCTTGTGGAATTCGCAAAGTCATATTTGGAACCCCATAGAGGACTATGGCGAAAAATAAAATATCATCAGAGAAAAACTTGAAAGAAGATTTCTGAGAAACTGCTTTGTGATGTGTGACTTCCACTCACAGAGTTACATCTATATTTCGTGGATCTCTTTGCTCGTCTTATTTCTGTGGAGACTGAGAACAGATATTATGGATCCCTTTGAAGACTCTAGGGAAAAAGGAAATATCCTCCGATAACAAGGAGAAAGAAGCTTTCTGAGAAACTTCTTTGTGCTCTGTGAAATCCTCTCACAGAGTTACAGCTTTCCCCTCAAGAAGCCTTTCCCTAAGACAGTTTTTGTGGAATTTGCAGAGTGATATTAGGAAGCCCAGAGAGGGCTATGGTGAAAAAGAAAATATCCTCAGATGAAATCTGGAAAGAAGCTTTCGGAAAAACTGCTTAGTATTCTAGTTCATCTCACAGAGTTACGGCTTTCCCCTCAAGAAGCCCATGGCTAAGCCTGGTCTTGTGGAATTCGCAAAGTGATATTGGTAAGCCCATAAAGGGCTATGGTGAAAAAGAAAATATCCTCAGAGAAAAACTGTAAAAAAGCTTTCTGAGAAACTGCTTTGTGATGTGGGACTTCCACTCACAGAGTTACATCTGTAATTCGTGGATCTCTTTGCTAGCCTTATTTCTGTGGAATCTGAGAACCGATATTTCGGATCCTTTGAAGACTAAAGGGCCAAAGGAAATATCCTCCGATGACAAAGAGAATGAAGCTTTCTGAGAAACTTCTTTGTGTTCTGTGAAATCATCTACAGAGTTACAGCTTTCCCCTCAAGTAGCCTTTCGCTAAGACAGTTCTTGTGGAATATGCAAAGTGATATTTGAAAGCCCATAGAGGGCTATGGTGAAAAAGGAAATATCCTCAGATGAAACCTGGAAAGAAGCTTTCTGAGAAACTGCTTAGTGTTCTGTGAATTCATCTCACAGAGTTACAGCTTTCACCACAAGAAGCCACTCGCTAAGCCTGTTCTTGTGGAATTCGCAAAGTGATATTTGTAAGCCAATGGAGATGTATGGTGATAAAGAAATTATCCTCAGAGAAACACTGCAATGAAGCTTTCTGAGAAACTGCTTTGTGATGTGTGACTTCCACTCACAGAGTTTCATCTGTTTTTCCTGGATCTCTTTGCTAGCGTTATTTCTGTAGAATCTGGGAACAAATATTTCGGATCACTTTGAAAACTAAAGGGTCAAAGGAAATATCCTCGGATAACAAAGAGAAAGAAGCTTTCAGAAACTTCTTTGTGTGTTGATTCATGTCACAGAGTTACAGCTTTCCCGTCAAGAAACCCCTCGCTAAGCCTGTTCTTGTGGAATTCGCAAAGTCATATTTGGAAGCCCATAGAGGACTATGGCGAAAAATGAAATATCCTCAGAGAAAACCTGGAAAAAAACTTTCTGAGAAACTGCTTTGTGATGTGTGAATTCCACTCACAGAATTACATCTGTATTTCGTGGATCTCTTTGCTGGCCTTATTTCTGTGGAGACTGAGAACAGATATTTCGGATCCTTTTGAAGACTATAGGGAAAAAGGAAATATCCTCCGATAACAAAGAGAAAGAAGCTTTCTGAGAAACTTCTTTGTGTTCTGTGAAATCATCTCACACAGTTACAGCTTTCCCCGCAGGAAGCCTTTCCCTAAGACAGTTCTTGTGGAATTTGCAAATTGATATTTGGTAGCCCCTAGAGGGCTATGGTGAAAAAGAAAAAATCCTCAGAGAAAAACTGGAAAGAAACTGTCTGAGAAACTGCTTTGTGATGTTTGACTTCCACTCACGGAGATACATCTGTATTTTGTAGATCTCTTTGCTAGCCTTATTTCTGTGGAATCTGAGAACAGATATTTCGCATCCCTTTGAAGACTATGGGTCCAAAGGAAATATCCTCAGATAACAAAGAGACAGAAGCTTTGTGAGACACTTCTTTGTGTTCTGTGAAATCATCTCACAGAGTTACAGCTTTCCCCTCAAAAAGCCATTCGCTAAGACAGTTCTTGTGGAATTGGCAAAGTGATATTTGGAAACCCATAGAAGCTATGGTGAAAAAGGAAATATCCTCAGATGAAATCTGGAAAGAAGCTTTCGGACAAACGGCTTAGTGTTCTAATTCATCTCACAGAGTTACGGCTTTCCCCTGAAGAAGCCGCTCGCTAAGCCTGCTCTTGTGGAATTCTCAAAGTGACATTGGGAAGCCCATAGAGGGCTATGGTGAAAAAGAAAATTTCCTCAGAGAAAAACTGGAAAGAAGCTTTCTGAGAAACTGCTATGTGATGTGTGACTTCCACTCACAGAGTTACATCTGTATTTCTTATATCTCTTTGCTAGCCTTATTTCTGTGGAATCTCAGAACCAATATATCGGATACCTTTGAAGACTATAGGGCCAAAGGAAATATCCTCCGATAACAAAGAGAAAGTAGCTTTCTGAGAAACTTCTTGGTGGTCTGTGAGATCATCTCACAGAGTTAGAGTTTTCCCCTCAAGGAGCCTTTCCCTAAGAAAGTTCCTGTGGAATTTGCAAAGTGATATTTGGAAGCCCATAAAGGGCTATCGTGAAAAAGGAAATATCCTCAGATGAAATCTGGAAAGAAGCTTTCGGACAAACTGCTTAGTCTTCTAATTCATCTCACAGAGTTACGATTTTCCCCTGAAGAAGCCGCTCGCTAAGCCTGTTCTTGTGGTTATTCTCAAAATGATATTGGGAAGCCCATAGAGGGCTATGGGGAAAAAGAAAATATACTCAGAGAAAAACTGCAAAGAAGCTTTCTGAGCAACTGCTTTGTGATGTGTGACTTCCACTCACAGAGTTATATGTGTATTTCGTGGATCTGTTTGCTAGCGTTATTTCTGTAGTTTCTGGGAACAAATATTTCAGATTACTTTGAAGACTATAGGGTCAAAGGAAATATCCTCTGATAACAAAGAGAAAGAAGCTTTCTGAGAAACTTCTTTGTGTTCTGTGAAATCATCTCACAGAGTTACAGCTTTCCCCTCAAAAAGCCATTCGCTAAGACAGTTCTTGTGGAATTGGCAAAGTGATATTTGGAAACCCATAGAAGCTATGGTGAAAAAGGAAATATCCTCAGATGAAATCTGGAAAGAAGCTTTCGGACAAACGGCTTAGTGTTCTAATTCATCTCACAGAGTTACGGCTTTCCCCTGAAGAAGCCGCTCGCTAAGCCTGCTCTTGTGGAATTCTCAAAGTGACATTGGGAAGCCCATAGAGGGCTATGGTGAAAAAGAAAATTTCCTCAGAGAAAAACTGGAAAGAAGCTTTCTGAGAAACTGCTATGTGATGTGTGACTTCCACTCACAGAGTTACATCTGTATTTCTTATATCTCTTTGCTAGCCTTATTTCTGTGGAATCTCAGAACCAATATATCGGATACCTTTGAAGACTATAGGGCCAAAGGAAATATCCTCTGATAACAAAGAGAAAGTAGCTTTCTGAGAAACTTCTTGGTGGTCTGTGAAATCATCTCACAGAGTTAGAGTTTTCCCCTCAAGGAGCCTTTCCCTAAGAGAGTTCCTGTGGAATTTGCAAAGTGATATTTGGAAGCCCATAAAGGGCTATCGTGAAAAAGGAAATATCCTCAGATGAAATCTGGAAAGAAGCTTTTGGACAAACTGCTTAGTCTTCTAATTCATCTCACAGAGTTACGATTTTCCCCTGAAGAAGCCGCTCGCTAAGCCTGTTCTTGTGGTTATTCTCAAAATGATATTGGGAAGCCCATAGAGGGCTATGGGGAAAAAGAAAATATACTCAGAGAAAAACTGCAAAGAAGCTTTCTGAGCAACTGCTTTGTGATGTGTGACTTCCACTCACAGAGTTATATGTGTATTTCGTGGATCTGTTTGCTAGCGTTATTTCTGTAGTTTCTGGGAACAAATATTTCAGATTACTTTGAAGACTATAGGGTCAAAGGAAATATCCTCTGATAACAAAGAGAAAGAAGCTTTCTGAGAAACTTCTTTGTGTTCTGTGAAATCATCTCACAGAGTTACAGCTTTCCCTGCAGGAAGTCTTTCGCTGAGACAGTTCTTGTGGAATTTGCAAAGTTATATTTGGTAGCACATAGAGGGCTATGGTGAAAAAAAAAATATCCTCAGGGAAAAACTGGAAAGAAACTCTCTGAGAAACTGCTTTGTGATGTGTGACTTCCACTCACAGAGATACATCTGTATTTTGTGGTTCCCTTTGCAAGCCTTACTTCTGCGGAATCTGAGAACAGATATTTCGGATCCCTTGGAAGACTATAGGGCCAAAGGAAATATCCTCCGATAACAAAGAGAAAGAAGCTTTCTGAAAACTTCTTTGTGTTCTGTGAAATCATTTCACAGAGTTACAGCTTTCCCCTAAAGAAGCCTTTCGCTTAGACAGTTCTTGTGGAATTGGCAAAGTGATATTTGGAAGCCCATAGAGGGCTATGGTGAAAAAGGAAATATCCTCAGATGAAACCTGGAAAGAAGCTTTCTGAGAAACTGCTTAGTGTTCTGTGAATTCATCTCACAGAGTTACAGCTTTCACCACAAGAAGCCACTCGCTAAGCCTGTTCTTGTGGAATTCGCAAAGTGATATTTGTAAGCCAATGGAGATGTATGGTGATAAAGAAATTATCCTCAGAGAAACACTGCAATGAAGCTTTCTGAGAAACTGCTTTGTGATGTGTGACTTCCACTCACAGAGTTTCATCTGTTTTTCCTGGATCTCTTTGCTAGCGTTATTTCTGTAGAATCTGGGAACAAATATTTCGGATCACTTTGAAAACTAAAGGGTCAAAGGAAATATCCTCGGATAACAAAGAGAAAGAAGCTTTCAGAAACTTCTTTGTGTGTTGATTCATGTCACAGAGTTACAGCTTTCCCGTCAAGAAACCCCTCGCTAAGCCTGTTCTTGTGGAATTCGCAAAGTCATATTTGGAAGCCCATAGAGGACTATGGCGAAAAATGAAATATCCTCAGAGAAAACCTGGAAAAAAACTTTCTGAGAAACTGCTTTGTGATGTGTGAATTCCACTCACAGAATTACATCTGTATTTCGTGGATCTCTTTGCTGGCCTTATTTCTGTGGAGACTGAGAACAGATATTTCGGATCCTTTTGAAGACTATAGGGAAAAAGGAAATATCCTCCGATAACAAAGAGAAAGAAGCTTTCTGAGAAACTTCTTTGTGTTCTGTGAAATCATCTCACACAGTTACAGCTTTCCCCGCAGGAAGCCTTTCCCTAAGACAGTTCTTGTGGAATTTGCAAATTGATATTTGGTAGCCCCTAGAGGGCTATGGTGAAAAAGAAAAAATCCTCAGAGAAAAACTGGAAAGAAACTGTCTGAGAAACTGCTTTGTGATGTTTGACTTCCACTCAGAGAGATACATCTGTATTTTGTAGATCTCTTTGCTAGCCTTATTTCTGTGGAATCTGAGAACAGATATTTCGCATCCCTTTGAAGACTATGGGTCGAAAGGAAATATCCTCAGATAACAAAGAGACAGAAGCTTTGTGAGACACTTCTTTGTGTTCTGTGAAATCATCTCACAGAGTTACAGCTTTCCCCTCAAAAAGCCATTCGCTAAGACAGTTCTTGTGGAATTGGCAAAGTGATATTTGGAAACCCATAGAAGCTATGGTGAAAAAGGAAATATCCTCAGATGAAATCTGGAAAGAAGCTTTCGGACAAACGGCTTAGTGTTCTAATTCATCTCACAGAGTTACGGCTTTCCCCTGAAGAAGCCGCTCGCTAAGCCTGCTCTTGTGGAATTCTCAAAGTGACATTGGGAAGCCCATAGAGGGCTATGGTGAAAAAGAAAATTTCCTCAGAGAAAAACTGGAAAGAAGCTTTCTGAGAAACTGCTATGTGATGTGTGACTTCCACTCACAGAGTTACATCTGTATTTCTTATATCTCTTTGCTAGCCTTATTTCTGTGGAATCTCAGAACCAATATATCGGATACCTTTGAAGACTATAGGGCCAAAGGAAATATCCTCCGATAACAAAGAGAAAGTAGCTTTCTGAGAAACTTCTTGGTGGTCTGTGAAATCATCTCACAGAGTTAGAGTTTTCCCCTCAAGGAGCCTTTCCCTAAGAAAGTTCCTGTGGAATTTGCAAAGTGATATTTGGAAGCCCATAAAGGGCTATCGTGAAAAAGGAAATATCCTCAGATGAAATCTGGAAAGAAGCTTTCGGACAAACTGCTTAGTCTTCTAATTCATCTCACAGAGTTACGATTTTCCCCTGAAGAAGCCGCTCGCTAAGCCTGTTCTTGTGGTTATTCTCAAAATGATATTGGGAAGCCCATAGAGGGCTATGGGGAAAAAGAAAATATACTCAGAGAAAAACTGCAAAGAAGCTTTCTGAGCAACTGCTTTGTGATGTGTGACTTCCACTCACAGAGTTATATGTGTATTTCGTGGATCTGTTTGCTAGCGTTATTTCTGTAGTTTCTGGGAACAAATATTTCAGATTACTTTGAAGACTATAGGGTCAAAGGAAATATCCTCTGATAACAAAGAGAAAGAAGCTTTCTGAGAAACTTCTTTGTGTTCTGTGAAATCATCTCACAGAGTTACAGCTTTCCCCTCAAAAAGCCATTCGCTAAGACAGTTCTTGTGGAATTGGCAAAGTGATATTTGGAAACCCATAGAAGCTATGGTGAAAAAGGAAATATCCTCAGATGAAATCTGGAAAGAAGCTTTCGGACAAACGGCTTAGTGTTCTAATTCATCTCACAGAGTTACGGCTTTCCCCTGAAGAAGCCGCTCGCTAAGCCTGCTCTTGTGGAATTCTCAAAGTGACATTGGGAAGCCCATAGAGGGCTATGGTGAAAAAGAAAATTTCCTCAGAGAAAAACTGGAAAGAAGCTTTCTGAGAAACTGCTATGTGATGTGTGACTTCCACTCACAGAGTTACATCTGTATTTCTTATATCTCTTTGCTAGCCTTATTTCTGTGGAATCTCAGAACCAATATATCGGATACCTTTGAAGACTATAGGGCCAAAGGAAATATCCTCTGATAACAAAGAGAAAGTAGCTTTCTGAGAAACTTCTTGGTGGTCTGTGAAATCATCTCACAGAGTTAGAGTTTTCCCCTCAAGGAGCCTTTCCCTAAGAGAGTTCCTGTGGAATTTGCAAAGTGATATTTGGAAGCCCATAAAGGGCTATCGTGAAAAAGGAAATATCCTCAGATGAAATCTGGAAAGAAGCTTTTGGACAAACTGCTTAGTCTTCTAATTCATCTCACAGAGTTACGATTTTCCCCTGAAGAAGCCGCTCGCTAAGCCTGTTCTTGTGGTTATTCTCAAAATGATATTGGGAAGCCCATAGAGGGCTATGGGGAAAAAGAAAATATACTCAGAGAAAAACTGCAAAGAAGCTTTCTGAGCAACTGCTTTGTGATGTGTGACTTCCACTCACAGAGTTATATGTGTATTTCGTGGATCTGTTTGCTAGCGTTATTTCTGTAGTTTCTGGGAACAAATATTTCAGATTACTTTGAAGACTATAGGGTCAAAGGAAATATCCTCTGATAACAAAGAGAAAGAAGCTTTCTGAGAAACTTCTTTGTGTTCTGTGAAATCATCTCACAGAGTTACAGCTTTCCCTGCAGGAAGTCTTTCGCTGAGACAGTTCTTGTGGAATTTGCAAAGTTATATTTGGTAGCACATAGAGGGCTATGGTGAAAAAAAAAATATCCTCAGGGAAAAACTGGAAAGAAACTCTCTGAGAAACTGCTTTGTGATGTGTGACTTCCACTCACAGAGATACATCTGTATTTTGTGGTTCCCTTTGCAAGCCTTACTTCTGCGGAATCTGAGAACAGATATTTCGGATCCCTTGGAAGACTATAGGGCCAAAGGAAATATCCTCCGATAACAAAGAGAAAGAAGCTGTCTGAGAAATTTCTTTGTGTGTTAATTCATCTCACAGAGTAACAGGTTTCCCCTCAAGAAGCCTTTCCCTAAGACAGTTCTTGTGGAATTTGCAAAGTGATATTTGGAAGCCCATAGAGGGCTATGGTGAAAAAGGAAATATCCTCAGATGAAATCTGGAAAGAAGCTTTCGGACAAACTGCTTAGTGTTCTAATTCATCACACAGAGTTACGACTTTCCCCTCAAGAAGCCGCTCGCTAAGCCTGCTCTTGTGTAATTGGCAAAGTGATATTGGGAAGCCCATAGAGGGCTATGGTGAAAAAGAAAATATCCTCAGAGAAAAACTGGAAAGAAGCTTTCTGAGAAATTGCTTTGTGATGTGTGACGTCCACTCACAGAATTACATCTATATTTCGTGGATCTCTTTGCTAGACTTATTTCTGTGCAATCTGAGAACCGATATTTTGGATCCCTTTGACGACTATAGGGCCAAAGGAAATATCCTCCGATAACAAAGAGAAAGAAGCTTTCTGTGAAATATCTTTGTGTGTTAATTCATCTCACAGAGTTACAGCTTTTCCCTCAAGAAACCGCTCGCTAAGCCTGTTCTTGTGGAATTCGCAAAGTCATATTTGGAAGCCCATAGAGGGCTATATCGGATCCCTTTGAAGACTATACGGCCAAAGGAAATATCCTCCGATAACCAAGAGAAAGAAGCTTTCTGAGAAACTTCTTTTTGTTCTGTGAAATCATCTCACAGAGTTACAGCTTTCCCCTCAAGAAGCCTTTCTCTAAGGCAGTTCCTGTGGAATTTGAAAAGTGATATTTGGAAGCCCATAGAGGGCTATGGTGAAAAAGGAAATATCCTCAGATGAAATCTGGATAGTAGCTTTTCCGGCAAATTGCTTAGTGTTCTAATTCATCTCACAGAGTTACAGCTTTCCCCTCAAGAAGCCGCTCGCTAAACCTGTTCTTGTGGAATTCGCAAATTGATATTAGGAAGCCCATAGTTTGCTATGGTGAAAAAGAAAATATCCTCAGAGAAAAACTGGAAAGAAGTTTTCTGAGAAACTGCTTTGTGATGTGAGACTTCCACTCACAGAGTTACATCTGTATTTCGTGGATCTGTTTGCAAGCCTTATTTCTATGGAATCTGAAAACTGATATTTCGGATCCCTATGAAGATTTTGGCCAGAGGAAATATCCTCCGATAACAAAGAGAAAGAAGATTTCTGAGAAACTTCTTCGTGTTCTGTGAAATCATCTCACAGAGTTACAGCCTTCCCTTCAGGAAGCCTTTCGTTAAGACAGTTCTTGTGGAATTTGCAAAGTGATATTTGGAAGCCCATAGCGGCCTCCAGGGAAAAAGGAAACATCCTCAGGTGAAAACTCGAAAGAAGCTTTCCGAGGAACTGCCTAGTGTTCTGTGAAATCATCTCACAGAGTTACAGCTTTCCCCTCAGGAATCCGCTCGCTAAGCCTGTTCTTGTGGAATTCGCAATGTGATATTTGGAAGCCCATAGAGGGCTATGGTGAAAAGGAAAATATCCTTAGAGAAAAACTGAAAAGAAGTTTTCAGAGAAACTGCTTTGTGATGTGTGACTTCCACTCACTGATTTACATCTGTATTTCGTGGATCTCTTTGCTAGCCTTATTTCTGTGGAATCTGAGAACAGATATTTCGGATCCCTTTGAAGAGTATAGGGCCAAAGGACATATCCTCCGATAACAAAGAGAAAGAATCTTTCTGAGAAACTTCTTTGTGTTCTGTGAAATCATCTCACAGAGTTAAAGTTTTCCCCTCAAGAAGCCTTTCGCTAAGACAGTTCTGGTGGAATTTGCAAAGTGATATTTGGAAGCCCGTAGACCGCTATGGTGGAAAAGGAAATATCTTCAGAAGAAATCTGGAAAGAAGCTTTCGGACAAACTGCTTGGTGTTCTGTTAATTCATCTCACAGAGTTACAGCTTTCCCCTTTAGAAGCCGTTTGCTAAGCCTGTTCTTGTGGAATTCGCAAAGTGATGTGGCGAAGCCCTTAGAGGGCTATGGTGAAAAAGAAAATATCCTCAGAGAAAAACTTGAAAGAAGCTTTCTGAGAAACTGCTTTGTGATGTGTGACTTCCACTCACAGAGTTACTTCAGTATTTCGTGGATCTCTTTGCTAGCCTTATTGCTGTGGAATCTGAGAACAGATATTTCGGATCCCTTTGAAGAGTATTGGGCGAAAGGAAATATCCTCCGACAACAAAGAGAAAGAAGCTTTCTGAGAAACTTCTTTGTGTTCTGTGAAATCATCTCACAGATTTACAGCTTCCCCCTCAAGAAGACTTTCGCTAAGACAGTTCTTGTGGAATAGGCAAAGTGATATTTGGAAGCCCATAGAGGGCTATGGTGAGAAAGGAAATATCCTCAGAAAAAATCTGGAAAGAAGTTTTCGGACAAACTGCTTAGTGTTCTGTTAATTCATCTCACAGAGTTATATCTTTTCCCTTTAGAAGCCGCTCGCTAAGGCTGTTCTTGTGTAATTCGCAAAGTGATATTGGGAATCCCATAGAGGGCTACGGTGAAAAAGAAAATATCCCCAGAGGAAAACTGGAAAGAAGCTTTCTCAGAAACTGCTTTGTGATGTGTGACTTCAACTCACAGAGTTACATCTGTATTTCGTGGATCTCTTTGCTAGCCTTATTTCTGTGGAATGTGAGAACAGATATATCGGATCCCTTTGAAGACTAAAGGGCCAAAGGAAATATCCTCCGATAACAAAGCGAAATAAGCCCGCTGAGAAACTTCTTTGTGCTCTGTGAAATCCTCTCACAGAGATACGGTTTTCCCCTCAAGAAACCTTTCGCTAAGACAGTTGTCGTGGAATTTGCGAATTGATATTTGGAAGCCCATAGAGGGCTATGGTGAAAAAGGAAATATTCTCAGATGAAAACTCAAAAGAAGCTTTATGAGAATCTGCTTAGTGTTCTGTTAATTCATCTCAGAGAGTTACAGCTTTCCCCTCAAGAAGCCGCTCGCTAAGCCTGTTCTTGTGGAATTCGAAAAGTGATATTTGGAAGCCCTTAAAGGGCTATGGTGAAAAAGAAAATATCCTCAGAGAAAAACTGGAAAGAATCTTTCTGAGAAACTGCTTTGTGATGTGTGACTTCCACTCACAGAGTTACATCTGTATTTCGTTGATGTCTTTGCCAGTCTTATTTCTATGGAATCTGAGCACAGATATTTCGGATCCCTTTGAAGACTATAGGGCCAAAGTAAATATCCTCCGATAACAAAGAGAAAGAAGATTTCAGAGAAACTTCTTTGTGTTTTATGAAATCATCTGACAGAGGTACAGTTTTCCCCTCAAAAAGCCTTCCCTTAAGACAGTTCCTGTGGAATTTGCAAAGTTATATTTGAAAGCCCATACAGGGCTACTGTGAAAAAGGAAATATCCTCAGATGAAATCTGGAAGAATCTTACAGTCAAACTGCTTAGTGTACTACTTCATTTCACAGAGTTACAGCTTTCCCCTCAAGAAGCCGCTCGCTAAGCCTGTTCTTGTGGAATTCGCAAAGTGATATTTGGAAGCCCTTAGAAGGCTATGGTGAAAAAGAAAATATCCTCCGAGAAAAACTGGAAAGAAGCTTTCTGAGAAACTGCTTTGTGATGTGTGACTTCCACTCACAGAGTTACATCTGTATATCGTGGATCTCTTTGCTTGCCTTATTTCTGTGGAATCTGAGAACAGATATTTCGGATCCCTTTGTAGACTATAGGGCCAAAGGAAGTATCCTCCGTTAACAAAGAGAATGAAGCTTTCTGAGTAACTTCTTTGTGTTCTGTGAAATCATCTCACAGAGTTAAAGTTTTCCCCTCAAGAAGCCTTTCGCTAAGACAGTTCTTGTGGAGTTTGCAAAGTGATATTTGGAAGCCCATACAGGGCTATGGTGAAAAAGGAAATATCCTCAGAAGAAATCTGAAAGATGCTTTAGGACAAACTGCTTAGTGTTCTGTTAATTCGTCTCACAGAGTTACAGCTTTCCCCTTTAGAAGTCTCTCGCTAAGCCTGTTCTTGTGGAATTCGCAAAGTGATATTGCGAAGCCCATAGAGGGCTATGGTGAAAAACAAAATATCCTCAGAGAAAAACTCCAAAGAAGCTTTCGTAGAAACTGCTTTGTGATGTGTGACTTCCACTCACAGAGTTACATCTTTATTTCGTGGATCTTTTTGCTAGCGTTATTTTTGTAGAGTCTGGGAACAGATATTTCGGATCACTTTCAAGACTACAGGGCAAAAGGAAATATCCTCTGATAACAAAGAGTAAGAAGCATTCTGAGAAACTTCTTTGTATGTTAATTCATCTCACAGAGTTGCAGCTTTCCGTCAAGAAACCGCTCGCTAAGCCTGTTCTTGTGGAATTCGCAAAGTCATATTTGGAAGCCCCTAGAGGACTATGGTGAAAAATAAAATATCCTCAGAGAAAAACTGGAAAGAAGCATTCTGAGAAACTGCTTTGTGATGTGTGAATTCCACTCACAGAGATACATCTGTATTTTGTGGATCTCTTTGCTAGCCTTGTTTCTTTGGAATCTGAGAACAGATATTTCTGATCCCTTGGAAGACTATAGGGCCAAAGGAAATATCCTCCGATGACAAAGAGAAAGAAGCTTTCGGAGAAACTTCTTTTTGTTCTGTGAAATCATCTCACAGAGTTACAGCTCTCCCCTCAAGAAGCCTTTCGCTACGACAGTTCTTGTGGAATATGCAAAGTGATATTTGGAAGCCCAAAGAGGTCTATGTTGAAAAAGGAAATATCCTCAGATGAAATCTGGAAAGAAGCTGTCTGAGAAACTGCTTAGTGTTCTGTTAATTCAACTCCCACAGTTACAGCTTTCCCCTCGAGAAGCCGCTCGCTAAGCCTGTTCTTGTGGAATACCCAAAGTGATTTTTGGAAGGCCATAGAGGTCTATGGTGATAAAGAAAGTATCCTCAGAGAAAAACTGCAAAGAAGATTTCTGGAAACTGCTTTTTGATGTGTGACTTCCACTCACAGAGTTACATCTGTATTTCGTGGATCTCTTTGCTAGCGTTATTTCTGTAGAATCTGGGAGCTAATATTTCGGATTACTTTGAAGACTATAGGGTCAAAGGAAATATCCTCTGATTACAAAGAGAAAGAAGCTTTCTGAGAAACTTCTTTGTGTGTTAATTCATCTCACAGAGTTACAGCTTTTCCCTCTAGAAACCGCTCGCTGAGCCTGTTCTTGTGGAATTCGCAAAGTCATATTTGGAAGCCCATAGAGGGCTATGGTGAAAAAGGGCATATCCTCAGATGAAAACTTTAAAGAAGCTTTCGGACAAACTGCTTAGTGCTTTGTTAATTCATCTCACAGAGTTACCTCTTTCCCCTCAAGAAGACGCTCGCTAAACCTGTTCTTGTGGAATTCGCAATGTGGTATTAGGAATCCCATAGTTTGCTATGGTGAAAAAGAAAATATCCTCAGAGAAAAACTGGAAAGAAGATTTCTGAGAAACTGCTTTGTGATGTGTGACTTCCACTCACAGAGTTACATCTGTATTTCGTGGATCTCTTTGCAAGCCTTATTTCTGTGGAATCTGAGAACAGATATTTCGGATCCCTTTGAAGATTTTGGCCAGAGGAAATAACCTCCGATAACAAAGAGAAAGAAGATTTCTGAGAAACTTCTTTGTGTTCTGTGAAATCATCTCACAGAGTTACACCTTTCCCTTCAGGAAGCCTTTCGTTAAGACAGTTCTTGTGGAATTGGCAAAGTGATATTTGGAAGCCCATAGAGAGCTCCGGTGAAAAAGGAAACATCCTCAGGTGAAAACTCGAAAGAAGCTTTCCGAGGAACTGCCTAGTGTTCTGTTAATTCGTCTCACAGAGTTACAGCTATCGCCTCAAGTGTCCACTCGCTAAGCCTGTTCTTGTGGAATTCGCAAAGTGATATTTGGAAGCTCATAGAGGGCTACAGTGAAAAAGAAAATATCCCCAGAGAAAAATGGAAAGAAACTTTCCCAGAAACTGTTTTGTGATGTGGGACTTCCACTCACAGAGTTACATCTATATTTCTTGGATCTCTTTGCTAGCCTTATTTCTGTGGAATCTAAGAACAGATATTTCGGTACCCTTTGAAGACTATAGGGCCAAAGGAAATATCCTTCGATAACAAAGAGAAAGAAGTTTTCTGAGAAACTTCTTTGTGTTCTGTGAAATCATTTCACAGAGTTACAGCTTTCCCCTAAAGAAGCCTTTCGCTTAGACAGTTCTTGTGGAATTGGCAAAGTGATATTGGGAAGCCCTTAGAGGGCTATGGTTAAATAGAAAATATCCTCAGAGAAAAACTGGAAAAAAGCTTTCTGAGAAACTGCTGTGTGATGTGTGACTTCCACTCACAGAGTTACATCTGTATTTCGTGGATCTCTTTGCTAGCCTTATTTCTGTGGAATCTGAGAACAGATATTTCGGATCCCTTTGTAGACTATAGGGCCAAAGGAAATATCCTCCGATAAGAAAGAGAAAGAAGCCCGCTGAGAAACCTCTTTGTGCTCTGTGAAATCATCTCACAGAGATACGGCTTTCCCCTCAAGAAGCCTTTCGCTAAGACAGTTGTTGTGGTTTTGCGAAGTGATATTTGGAAGCCCATAGAGGGCTACGGTGAAAAAGAAAATATTCTCAGATGAAAACTCAAAAGAAGCTTTCTGAGAATCTGCTTAGTGTTATGTTAATTCATCTCACAGAGTTACAGCTTTCCCCTCAAGAAGCCGATCGCTAATCCTGTTCTTGTGGAATTCGCAAAGTGATATTTGGAAGCCCTTAAAGGGCTCTCGTGAAAAAGAAAATATCCTCAGAGAAAAACTGGAAAGAATCTTTCTGAGAAACTGCTTTGTGATGTGTGACTTCCACTCACAGAATTACAACTGTATTTCGTGGATTTCTTTGCCAGCCTTATTTCTATGGAATCTGAGAACAGATATTTCGGATCCCTTTTAAGACTATAGGACCAAAGAAATATCCTCCGATAACAAAGAGAAAGAAGCTTTCAGAGAAACTTCTATGTGTTCTATGAAATCATCTGACAGAGATACAGCTTTCCCCTCAAAATCCTTCCCTTAAGACAGTTCCTGAGGAATTTGCAAAGTTATATTTGGAAGCCCATACAGGGCTACTGTGAAAAAGGAAATATCCTCAGATGAAATCTGGAAGAAGTTTCCAGACAAACTGCTTAGTGTTCTACTTCATTTCACAGAGTTACAGCTTTCCCCTCAAGAAGCCGCTCGCTAAGCCTGTTCTTGTGGAATTCGCAAAGTGATATTGGGAACCCCTTAGACGGCTCAGGTAAAAAGAAAATATCCTCCAGGAAAAACTGGAAAGAAGCTTTCTGAGAAACTGCTTTGTGATGTGTGACTTCCACTCACAGAGTTACATCTGTATTTCGTGGATCTCTTTGCTAGCCTTATTTCTGTGGAATCTGAGAACAGATATTTCAGATCCCTTTGAAGACTAAAGGGCCAAAGGAAATATCCTCCGATAACAAAGAGAAAGAAGCTTTCTGAGAAACTTCTTGGTGTTCTGTGAAATCATTTCACAGAGTTAAATTTTCACCTCAAGAAGCCTTTCCTTAAGACAGTTCTGGTGGAATTGGCAAAGTGATATTTGGAAGCCCATAGAGGGCTATGGTGAAAAAGGAAATATCTTCAGATGAAATCCGGAAAGAAGCGTTCTGAGAAACTGCTTAGTGTTCAGTTAATTCATCTCACAGAGTTACAGCTTTCCCCTTTAGAAGCCGCTCGCTAGCCTGTTCTTGTGGAATTCGCAAAGTGATATTGCGAAGCCCGTAGAAGGCTATGGTGAAAAAGAAAATATCCTCAGAGAAAAAGTGGAAAGAAACTTTCTGCGAAAATGCTTTGTGATGTGTGACTTCCACTCACATTGTTACATCTGTATTTCGTGGATGTCTTTGCTAGCTTTATTTCTGTGGAATCTGAGCACAGATATTTCGGATCCCTTTGAAGAGTATAGGGCCAAAGGAAATATCCTCCGATAACAAAGAGAAAGAAGCTTTCTGGGAAACTTTTTGTGTTCTATGAAATCCTCTGACAGAGTTACAGCTTTCGCCTCAAGAAGCCTCTCGCTAAGACAGTTCCTGTGGAATTTTCAAAGTTATATTTGGAAGCCCATACAGGGCTACTGTGAAAAAGGAAATATCCTCAGATGAAATCTCAAAGAAGCTTTCGGACAAACTGCTTCGTGTTCTACTTCATCTCACAGAGGTATAGCTTTCCCCTCAGTAAGCCGCTCGCTAAGCCTGTTCTTGTGGAATTCGCAAAGTGATATTGGGAAGCCCATAGAGGGCTATGGTGAAAAGGAAAATATCCTCAGAGAAAAACTGGAAAGAATCTTTCTGAGAAACTGTTTAGTGTTATGTTAATTCCTTTCACAGAGTTACAGCTTTTCGCTCAAGAAGCCGCTCGCTAAGCCTGTTTTTGTGGAATTCGCAAAATGATATTTGGAAGCCCATAGATGGCTAGGGCGAAAAGGAAAATATCCTCAGAGAAAAACTGGAATGATGCTTTCTGAGAAACTGCTTTGTGATGTGGGACTTGTACTCACAGAGTTACATCTGTATTTCGTGGATCTCTTTGCTAGCCTTATTTCTGTGGAATCTGAAAACAGATATTTCGGATCCCTTTGAAGACTATAAAGGAAAAGGAAATATCCTCCGATAACAAAGAGAAAGAAGCTTTCTGAGAAACTTCTTTGTGTTCTGTGAAATCATCTCACAGACTTACAGCTTTCCCCTCAAGAAGCCTTTCGATAAGACAGTTCTTTTGGAATTGGCAAAGTGATATTTGGAAGCCCAATGTGGGCTACGGTGAAAAAGGAATTATCCTGAGATGAAATCTGGAAAGAAGTTTTCGAGAAACTGCTTATTGTTCAGTTAATTCATCTCCAGAGTTACAGCTTTCCCCTCAAGAAGCCGCTCGCTAAGCCTCTTCTTGTGGAATGCGCAAAGTGATGTTTGGAAGCCCATAGCGGTCTATGCTGAAAAAGAAAATATCCTCAGAGAAAAACTGGAAAGAAGCTTTCTGAGAAACTGCTTTGTGATGTGTGAGTTTCACTCACAGAGTTACATCTATATTTCGTGGATCACTTTGCTAGACTTATTTCCGTGCAATCTGAGAACAGATATTTCGGATCCCTTTGAAGACGATAGGGTCAAAGGAAATATCCTCCAATAACAAAGAGAAAGAGGCTTTCTGAGAAAATTCTTTGTGTGTTAATTCATCTCACAGAGTTACAGCTTTCCCCTCAAGAAGCTGCTCGCTAAGCTTGTTCTTGTGGAATACGAAAAGGGATACTTTGAAGCCCATAGAGGGCTATGGTGAAAAAGAAAGTATCCTCAGAGAAAAACTGGAAAGAAGCTTTCTGAGAAACTTCTTTGTGTTCTGTGAAATCAGCTCACAGAATTACAGCTTTCCCCTCAAAGCATTTCCCTAAGACTGTTCCTGTGGAATTTGCAAAGTGATATTTGGAAGCCCAAAGAGGGCTATGGTGAAAAAGGAAATATCCTCTGATGAAATCTGGAAAGAAGATTCCAGACAAACTGCTTAGTGTTCTAATTCATCTCACAGAGTTACAGCTTTCCCCTCAAGAAGCCGCCCGGTAAGCCTGTTCTTGTGGAATTCGCAAAGTGATTTTGGGAAGCCCATAGAGGGCTATGGTGAAAAAGAAAATATCCTCAGAGAAAACCTGGAAAGAAGCTTTCTGAGAAACTGCTTTGTGATGTGTGACTTCCACTCACAGAGTTACATCTGTACTTCGTGGATGTCTTTGCTAGCCTTATTTCTGTGGAATCTGAGTACAGATATTTCGGATCCCTTTGAAGACTATAGAGCCAAAGGAAATATCCTCCGATAACAAAGAGAAAGAAGCTTTCTGAGAAAGTTATTTGTGTTCTGTGAAATCATCTCACAGATTTACAGCTTTCTCCTCAAGAAGCCTTTCGCTAAGACAGTTCTTGTGGAATTTGCAAAGTGATATTTGGAAGCCCTTAGAGGGCTATGGTAAAAAGGAAATATCCTCAGATGAAAACTGGAAAGAAGCTTTCTGACAAACTGCTTAGTGTTCTGTTAATTCATCTCACAGAGTTACAGCTTTCCCTTCAAGAAGCCGCTCGCTAAGCCTGTTCTTGTGGAATTCGCAAAGTGATATTTGGAAGCCCATAGAGGGCTATGGTGAAAAGGAAAATATCCTCAGAGAAAAACTGGAAAGAAGCTTTCTGAGAATCTGCTTTGTGATGTTTGACTTCCACTCACAGAGTTACATCTGTATTTCTTGGATCTCTTTGCTAGCCCTGTTTCTGTGGAATCTGAGAATAGATATTTCGCATCCCTTTGAAGACTATAGGGTCAAAGGAAATATCCTCCTATAACAAATAGAAAGAAGATTTCTGAGAAACTTCTTTGTGTGTTAATTCATCTCACAGAGTTACAGTTTTCCCCTCAAGAAGCCGTTTGCTAAGCCTGTTCTTGTGGAATTCGCAAAGTGATATTTTAAAGCCCATAGAGGGCTATGGTGAAAAAGAAAATATCCACAGAGAAAAACTGGAAAGAAGCTTTCTGAGAAACTGCTTAGTGTTCTGTTAATTCATCTCACAGAGTAACAGCTTTCCCCTCAAGAAGCCGCTCGCTAAGCCTGTTCTTGTGGAATTCGCAAAGTGATATTAGAAGCCAGTAGAGAGCTATGGTGAAAAAGTAAATATCCTCAGAAAAAAACTGGAAAGAAGCTTTCTGAGAAACTGCTTTGTGATGTGTGACTTCCACTCAGAGAGTTACATCTGTATTTCGTGGATCTCTTTGCTAGTGTTATTTCTGTGGAATCTGAAAACAGATATTTCGGATCCCTTTGTAGACTATAGGGCCAAAGCAAATATCCTCCGATAACAAAGAGAAAGAAGCTTTCTGAGAAACTTCTTTGTGTTCTGTAAAATTATCCCACAGAGTTACAGCTTTCCCCTCATGAAGCCTTACACTGAGACAGTTCTTGTGGAATTTGCAAAGTGATATTTGGAAGCCCATAGAGGGCTAAGGTGAAAAAAGAAATATCCTCAGATGAATACTGGAAAGAAGCTTTCTGACAAACTGCTTAGTGTTCTGTTAATTCATCTCACAGAATTACAGCTTTCCCCTCAAGAAGCCCCTCGCTAAGCCTGTTCTTGTGGAATTCCCAAAGTGATATTTGGAAGCCAATACAGGTCTATGGTGAAAAAGAAAATATCCTCAGAGAAAAACTGGAAAGAAGCTTTCTGAGAAACTGCTTTGTGATGTGAAACTTCTAGTCACAGAGTAACATCTGTATATCGGGGATCTCTTTGCTAGCCTTATTTCTGTGGAATTTGAGCACAGATATTTCGGATCCCTTTGAAGACTATAGGGCCAAAGGAAATATCCTCCGATAACAAAGAGAAGGAAGCTTTCTGAGAAACTTCTTTGTGTTCTGTGAAATCATCTCACAGAGGTACAGCTTTCCCCACAAGAAGCCTATGGCTAACACAGTTCTTGTGGAATTTGCAAAGTGATATTGGGAAGCCCATAGAGGGCTATGGTGAAAAAGGAAATATCCTCAGATGATAACTCGAAAGAAGCTTTCCAACAAACTGCTTAGTTTTCTGTTAATGCATCTCACACAGGTACAGTTTTCCTCTCAAGAAGCCGCTCGCTAAGCCTGTTCTTGTGGAATTCCCAAAGTGATATTTGGAAGCCCACAGTGGGCTATGGTGAAAAGGAAAATATCCTGAAAGAAAAACTGGAAAAAAGCTTTCTGAAAAACTACTGTGTGATGAGGGACTTCCACTCACAGAGTTACATCTGTATACCGGGGATCTCACTTCTAGCTATATTTCTGGGGAATCTCAGAACAGATATTTCGGATCCCTTTGAAGACTATAGGGCCAAAGGAAATATCCTCCCATAAAAAAGAGAAAGAAGCATACTGCAAAACTGCTTTGTGTTCTGTTAAATTATCTCATAGAGTTACAGTTTTCCCCTCAACAAGCCTTTAGATAAGACAGTTCTTGTGGAATTTGCAAAGTGATATTTGGAAGCCCATACAGGGCTATGGTGAAAAAGGAAATATCCTCAAATGAAGACTCGAAAGAAGCTTTCTGACAAAGTGCTTAGTGTTATGTTAATTCATCTCACAGAGTTACAGCTTTCCCTCAAGAAGCCGCTCTCTAAGCCTGTTCTTGTGGAATTCACAAAGTGATATTTGGAAGCCCATAGATGGCTATGGTAATAAAGAAAATATATTAAAAAAAACCTGGAAAGAAGCTTTCGTAGAAAAAGCTTTGAGGTGTGTGACTTCCACTCACAGAGTTACATCTGTATTTCGTAGATCTCTTTGCTAGCCTTATATCTGTGGAATCTGAGAACTGATATATCGGATCCCTTGAAAGACTATAGGGCCAAAGGAAATATCCTCCGATAACAAAGAGAAGGAAGCTTTCTGAGAAACTCCTTAGTGTTCTGTTAATTCATCTCACAGAGTAACAGCTTTCCCCTCAAGAAGCCACTCGCTAAGCCTGTTTTGGTGGAAATCGCAAAGTGATATTTGGAAGCCCATAGAGAGCTATGGTGAAAAAGAAAATATTATCAGAAAAAAACTGGAAAGAAGCTTTCTGAGAAACTGCTTTGTGAATGTGACTTCCACTCACAGAGCTACAACTGTATTTCGTGGATCTCATTGCTAGTCTTATTTCTGTGGAATCTGAAAACAGATATTTCGCATCCCTTTGAAGATTATAGGGCCAAAGCAAATATCCTCTGATAACAAAGAGAAGGAAGCTTTCTGAGAAACTTCTTTGTGTTCTGTAAAATCATCCCACAGAGTTACAGCTTTCCGCTCGAGAAGTCTTTCACTAAGACAGTTATTGTGGAATTTGCAAAGTGATATTTGGAAGCTCATACTGGGCTATGGGGAAAAAGGAAATATCCTCAGATGAAAACTCGAAAGAAGCTTTCTGACAAACGGCTTAGTATCCTGTTAATTCACCACACAGAGTTAAAGCTTTCCCCTCAAGAAGCCGCTCGCTACGCCTGTTCTTGTGGAATTCGGAAAGTGAAATTGGGAAGCCCATAGAGGGCTATGGTGAAAAAGAAAATATCCTCAGAGAAAAACTGGAAAGAAGCTTTCTGAAAAACTGCTTTGTGATGTGTGACTTCCACTCACAGGGTTACATCAGTACTTCGTGCATCTTTTTGCTAGCCTCATTTCTGTGGAATCTGAGAACAGATATTTCGGATCCCTTGGAAGACTATAAGGCCAAAGGAAATATCCTCCGATAACAAAGAGAAAGAAGCTTTCTGAGAAACTTCTTTGTGTTCTGTGAAATCATCTCACAGAGTTACAGCTTTCCCCTCAAGAAGCCTTTCGCTAAGACAGTTCTTGTGGAATTGGCAAAGTGATATTTGGAAGCCCTTAGAGGGCTATGGTGAAAAAGAAAATATCCTCAGAGAAAAAATGGAAAGAAGCTTTCTAGAAACTGCTTTGTGATGTGTGACTTCTACTCACGGAGATGCATCTGTATTTCTTGGATCTCTTTGCTAGCCTTATTTCTGTGGAATCTGAGAACACATATTTCGGATCCCATTGATGACTATAGGGTCAAAGGAAATATCCTCCGTAACAAAGAGAAAGAAGCTTTCTGAGAAAGTTCTTTGTGTTCTGTGAAATCATCTCACAGAGTTCCAGCTTTCCCCTCAAGAAGCCTTTCGCTAAGACAGTTCTTGTGGAATTTGCAAAGTGATATTTGGAAGCCCATAGAGGGCTATGGTGAAAAAGGAAATATCCTCAGATGAAATCTGGAAAGAAGCTTTCTGACAAACTGCTTAGTGCTTTGTTAATTCATCTCACAGAGTTACGGCTTTCCCCTCAAGAGGCCGCTCGCTAAGGCTCTTCTTGTGGAATTGGCAAAGTGATATTTGGAAGCCCATAGAGGGGTACGGTGAAAAAGAAAATATCCTCAGACAATAACAGGAAAGAAGCTTTCTGAGAAACTGCTTTGTGATGTGTGACTTCCACTCACAGAGTTACATCTGTCTTTCGTGGATCACTTTGGTAGAATTATTTCTGTGGAATCTGAGAACAGATATTTCGGATCCCATTGAACACTATAGGGCCAAAGGAAATATCATAAGATAACAAATAAAAAGCAGCTTTCTGAGAAACTTCTTTGTGTTCTGTGAATTCATCTCACAGAGTTACAGCTTTCCCCTCAAGAAACCTTTCGCTAAGCCTGTTCTTCTGGAATTGGTAAAGTGATATTTCGATGCCCATAGAGGGCTACGGTGTAAAAGGAAATATCCTCAGATGAAATCTGGAAAGAAGCTTTCTGAGAAACTGCTTAGTGTTCTGTTAATTCATCACACAGAGTTACAGCTTTCTCCTCCAGAAGCCTTTTGCTAAGCCTGTTCTTGTGGAATTGGCAAAGTGATATTTCGATGCCCATAGAGGGCTATGGTGAAAAAGGAAATATCCTCCGATGAAATCTGGAAAGAAGCTCTCTGAGAAACTGCTTACTGTTCTGTTAATTTATCTCACAGAGTTACAGCTTTCCCCTAAAGAAGCCGTTCGCTTAGCCTGTTCTTGTGTAATTGGCAAAGTGATATTTGGAAGCCCATAGAGGGCTACGGGGAAAAAAAAAGTATCCTCCGAGAAAAAGTGGAAAGAAGCTTTCTGTGAAACTGCTTTGTGATGTGCGACTTCCACTGACAGAGTTATATCTGTATTTCGTGGATCTGTTTGCTAGCCTTATTTCTGTGGAATCTGGAACTGATATTTCGGATCCCTTTGAAGACTATAGGGCCAAAGGAAATATCCTCCGATAACAAGGAGAAAGCAGCTTTCTGAGAAACTTCTTTGTGTTCTATGAAATCGTCTCACGGAGTTACAGCTTTCCCCTCAAGAAGCCTTTTGCTAAGCCTGTTCTTGTGGAATTGGCAAAGTGATATTTCGACGCCCATAGATGGCTACGGTGAAAAAGAAAATATCCTCAGTTGAAATCTGGAAAGAAGCTTTTGAGAAACTGCTTAGTGTTCTGTTAATTCATCTCACAGAGTTACAGCTTTCCCCTCAAGAAGCCGTTCGCTAAGCCTGTTCTTGTGGAATTGGCAAAGTGATATAGGATAGCCCACAGAGGGCTGTGGTGAAAAAGAAAATATCCTCCGAGAAAAACTGGAAAGAAGTTTTCTGAGAAACAGCTTTGTGATGAGGGACTTCCACTCACAGAACTACATCTGTATTTCGTGGATCTGTTTGCTAGATTTATTTCTGTGAAATCTGAGAACTGATATTTCGGATCACTTTGAAAACTATAGGGCCAAAGGAAATATCCTCCGATACCAAAGAGAAAGAAGCTTTATGAGAAACTTCTTCGTGTTCTGTGAAATCATCTCACAGAGTTAAAGCTTTGCCATAAATAAGCCTTTCGCTGAGCCTGTTCTTGTGGAATACGCAAAGTGATTTTTGGAAGGCCATAGAGGTCTATGGTGATAAAGAAAGTATCCTCAGAGAAAAACTGCAAAGAAGATTTCTGGAAACTGCTTTTTGATGTGTGACTTCCACTCACAGAGTTACATCTGTATTTCGTGGATCTCTTTGCTAGCGTTATTTCTGTAGAATCTGGGAGCTAATATTTCGGATTACTTTGAAGACTATAGGGTCAAAGGAAATATCCTCTGATTACAAAGAGAAAGAAGCTTTCTGAGAAACTTCTTTGTGTGTTAATTCATCTCACAGAGTTACAGCTTTTCCCTCTAGAAACCGCTCGCTGAGCCTGTTCTTGTGGAATTCGCAAAGTCATATTTGGAAGCCCATAGAGGGCTATGGTGAAAAAGGGCATATCCTCAGATGAAAACTTTAAAGAAGCTTTCGGACAAACTGCTTAGTGCTTTGTTAATTCATCTCACAGAGTTACCTCTTTCCCCTCAAGAAGACGCTCGCTAAACCTGTTCTTGTGGAATTCGCAATGTGGTATTAGGAATCCCATAGTTTGCTATGGTGAAAAAGAAAATATCCTCAGAGAAAAACTGGAAAGAAGATTTCTGAGAAACTGCTTTGTGATGTGTGACTTCCACTCACAGAGTTACATCTGTATTTCGTGGATCTCTTTGCAAGCCTTATTTCTGTGGAATCTGAGAACAGATATTTCGGATCCCTTTGAAGATTTTGGCCAGAGGAAATAACCTCCGATAACAAAGAGAAAGAAGATTTCTGAGAAACTTCTTTGTGTTCTGTGAAATCATCTCACAGAGTTACACCTTTCCCTTCAGGAAGCCTTTCGTTAAGACAGTTCTTGTGGAATTGGCAAAGTGATATTTGGAAGCCCATAGAGAGCTCCGGTGAAAAAGGAAACATCCTCAGGTGAAAACTCGAAAGAAGCTTTCCGAGGAACTGCCTAGTGTTCTGTTAATTCGTCTCACAGAGTTACAGCTATCGCCTCAAGTGTCCACTCGCTAAGCCTGTTCTTGTGGAATTCGCAAAGTGATATTTGGAAGCTCATAGAGGGCTACAGTGAAAAAGAAAATATCCCCAGAGAAAAATGGAAAGAAACTTTCCCAGAAACTGTTTTGTGATGTGGGACTTCCACTCACAGAGTTACATCTATATTTCTTGGATCTCTTTGCTAGCCTTATTTCTGTGGAATCTAAGAACAGATATTTCGGTACCCTTTGAAGACTATAGGGCCAAAGGAAATATCCTTCGATAACAAAGAGAAAGAAGTTTTCTGAGAAACTTCTTTGTGTTCTGTGAAATCATTTCACAGAGTTACAGCTTTCCCCTAAAGAAGCCTTTCGCTTAGACAGTTCTTGTGGAATTGGCAAAGTGATATTGGGAAGCCCTTAGAGGGCTATGGTTAAATAGAAAATATCCTCAGAGAAAAACTGGAAAAAAGCTTTCTGAGAAACTGCTGTGTGATGTGTGACTTCCACTCACAGAGTTACATCTGTATTTCGTGGATCTCTTTGCTAGCCTTATTTCTGTGGAATCTGAGAACAGATATTTCGGATCCCTTTGTAGACTATAGGGCCAAAGGAAATATCCTCCGATAAGAAAGAGAAAGAAGCCCGCTGAGAAACCTCTTTGTGCTCTGTGAAATCATCTCACAGAGATACGGCTTTCCCCTCAAGAAGCCTTTCGCTAAGACAGTTGTTGTGGTTTTGCGAAGTGATATTTGGAAGCCCATAGAGGGCTACGGTGAAAAAGAAAATATTCTCAGATGAAAACTCAAAAGAAGCTTTCTGAGAATCTGCTTAGTGTTATGTTAATTCATCTCACAGAGTTACAGCTTTCCCCTCAAGAAGCCGATCGCTAATCCTGTTCTTGTGGAATTCGCAAAGTGATATTTGGAAGCCCTTAAAGGGCTCTCGTGAAAAAGAAAATATCCTCAGAGAAAAACTGGAAAGAATCTTTCTGAGAAACTGCTTTGTGATGTGTGACTTCCACTCACAGAATTACAACTGTATTTCGTGGATTTCTTTGCCAGCCTTATTTCTATGGAATCTGAGAACAGATATTTCGGATCCCTTTTAAGACTATAGGACCAAAGAAATATCCTCCGATAACAAAGAGAAAGAAGCTTTCAGAGAAACTTCTATGTGTTCTATGAAATCATCTGACAGAGATACAGCTTTCCCCTCAAAATCCTTCCCTTAAGACAGTTCCTGAGGAATTTGCAAAGTTATATTTGGAAGCCCATACAGGGCTACTGTGAAAAAGGAAATATCCTCAGATGAAATCTGGAAGAAGTTTCCAGACAAACTGCTTAGTGTTCTACTTCATTTCACAGAGTTACAGCTTTCCCCTCAAGAAGCCGCTCGCTAAGCCTGTTCTTGTGGAATTCGCAAAGTGATATTGGGAACCCCTTAGACGGCTCAGGTAAAAAGAAAATATCCTCCAGGAAAAACTGGAAAGAAGCTTTCTGAGAAACTGCTTTGTGATGTGTGACTTCCACTCACAGAGTTACATCTGTATTTCGTGGATCTCTTTGCTAGCCTTATTTCTGTGGAATCTGAGAACAGATATTTCAGATCCCTTTGAAGACTAAAGGGCCAAAGGAAATATCCTCCGATAACAAAGAGAAAGAAGCTTTCTGAGAAACTTCTTGGTGTTCTGTGAAATCATTTCACAGAGTTAAATTTTCACCTCAAGAAGCCTTTCCTTAAGACAGTTCTGGTGGAATTGGCAAAGTGATATTTGGAAGCCCATAGAGGGCTATGGTGAAAAAGGAAATATCTTCAGATGAAATCCGGAAAGAAGCGTTCTGAGAAACTGCTTAGTGTTCAGTTAATTCATCTCACAGAGTTACAGCTTTCCCCTTTAGAAGCCGCTCGCTAGCCTGTTCTTGTGGAATTCGCAAAGTGATATTGCGAAGCCCGTAGAAGGCTATGGTGAAAAAGAAAATATCCTCAGAGAAAAAGTGGAAAGAAACTTTCTGCGAAAATGCTTTGTGATGTGTGACTTCCACTCACATTGTTACATCTGTATTTCGTGGATGTCTTTGCTAGCTTTATTTCTGTGGAATCTGAGCACAGATATTTCGGATCCCTTTGAAGAGTATAGGGCCAAAGGAAATATCCTCCGATAACAAAGAGAAAGAAGCTTTCTGGGAAACTTTTTGTGTTCTATGAAATCCTCTGACAGAGTTACAGCTTTCGCCTCAAGAAGCCTCTCGCTAAGACAGTTCCTGTGGAATTTTCAAAGTTATATTTGGAAGCCCATACAGGGCTACTGTGAAAAAGGAAATATCCTCAGATGAAATCTCAAAGAAGCTTTCGGACAAACTGCTTCGTGTTCTACTTCATCTCACAGAGGTATAGCTTTCCCCTCAGTAAGCCGCTCGCTAAGCCTGTTCTTGTGGAATTCGCAAAGTGATATTGGGAAGCCCATAGAGGGCTATGGTGAAAAGGAAAATATCCTCAGAGAAAAACTGGAAAGAATCTTTCTGAGAAACTGTTTAGTGTTATGTTAATTCCTTTCACAGAGTTACAGCTTTTCGCTCAAGAAGCCGCTCGCTAAGCCTGTTTTTGTGGAATTCGCAAAATGATATTTGGAAGCCCATAGATGGCTAGGGCGAAAAGGAAAATATCCTCAGAGAAAAACTGGAATGATGCTTTCTGAGAAACTGCTTTGTGATGTGGGACTTGTACTCACAGAGTTACATCTGTATTTCGTGGATCTCTTTGCTAGCCTTATTTCTGTGGAATCTGAAAACAGATATTTCGGATCCCTTTGAAGACTATAAAGGAAAAGGAAATATCCTCCGATAACAAAGAGAAAGAAGCTTTCTGAGAAACTTCTTTGTGTTCTGTGAAATCATCTCACAGACTTACAGCTTTCCCCTCAAGAAGCCTTTCGATAAGACAGTTCTTTTGGAATTGGCAAAGTGATATTTGGAAGCCCAATGTGGGCTACGGTGAAAAAGGAATTATCCTGAGATGAAATCTGGAAAGAAGTTTTCGAGAAACTGCTTATTGTTCAGTTAATTCATCTCCAGAGTTACAGCTTTCCCCTCAAGAAGCCGCTCGCTAAGCCTCTTCTTGTGGAATGCGCAAAGTGATGTTTGGAAGCCCATAGCGGTCTATGCTGAAAAAGAAAATATCCTCAGAGAAAAACTGGAAAGAAGCTTTCTGAGAAACTGCTTTGTGATGTGTGAGTTTCACTCACAGAGTTACATCTATATTTCGTGGATCACTTTGCTAGACTTATTTCCGTGCAATCTGAGAACAGATATTTCGGATCCCTTTGAAGACGATAGGGTCAAAGGAAATATCCTCCAATAACAAAGAGAAAGAGGCTTTCTGAGAAAATTCTTTGTGTGTTAATTCATCTCACAGAGTTACAGCTTTCCCCTCAAGAAGCTGCTCGCTAAGCTTGTTCTTGTGGAATACGAAAAGGGATACTTTGAAGCCCATAGAGGGCTATGGTGAAAAAGAAAGTATCCTCAGAGAAAAACTGGAAAGAAGCTTTCTGAGAAACTTCTTTGTGTTCTGTGAAATCAGCTCACAGAATTACAGCTTTCCCCTCAAAGCATTTCCCTAAGACTGTTCCTGTGGAATTTGCAAAGTGATATTTGGAAGCCCAAAGAGGGCTATGGTGAAAAAGGAAATATCCTCTGATGAAATCTGGAAAGAAGATTCCAGACAAACTGCTTAGTGTTCTAATTCATCTCACAGAGTTACAGCTTTCCCCTCAAGAAGCCGCCCGGTAAGCCTGTTCTTGTGGAATTCGCAAAGTGATTTTGGGAAGCCCATAGAGGGCTATGGTGAAAAAGAAAATATCCTCAGAGAAAACCTGGAAAGAAGCTTTCTGAGAAACTGCTTTGTGATGTGTGACTTCCACTCACAGAGTTACATCTGTACTTCGTGGATGTCTTTGCTAGCCTTATTTCTGTGGAATCTGAGTACAGATATTTCGGATCCCTTTGAAGACTATAGAGCCAAAGGAAATATCCTCCGATAACAAAGAGAAAGAAGCTTTCTGAGAAAGTTATTTGTGTTCTGTGAAATCATCTCACAGATTTACAGCTTTCTCCTCAAGAAGCCTTTCGCTAAGACAGTTCTTGTGGAATTTGCAAAGTGATATTTGGAAGCCCTTAGAGGGCTATGGTAAAAAGGAAATATCCTCAGATGAAAACTGGAAAGAAGCTTTCTGACAAACTGCTTAGTGTTCTGTTAATTCATCTCACAGAGTTACAGCTTTCCCTTCAAGAAGCCGCTCGCTAAGCCTGTTCTTGTGGAATTCGCAAAGTGATATTTGGAAGCCCATAGAGGGCTATGGTGAAAAGGAAAATATCCTCAGAGAAAAACTGGAAAGAAGCTTTCTGAGAATCTGCTTTGTGATGTTTGACTTCCACTCACAGAGTTACATCTGTATTTCTTGGATCTCTTTGCTAGCCCTGTTTCTGTGGAATCTGAGAATAGATATTTCGCATCCCTTTGAAGACTATAGGGTCAAAGGAAATATCCTCCTATAACAAATAGAAAGAAGATTTCTGAGAAACTTCTTTGTGTGTTAATTCATCTCACAGAGTTACAGTTTTCCCCTCAAGAAGCCGTTTGCTAAGCCTGTTCTTGTGGAATTCGCAAAGTGATATTTTAAAGCCCATAGAGGGCTATGGTGAAAAAGAAAATATCCACAGAGAAAAACTGGAAAGAAGCTTTCTGAGAAACTGCTTAGTGTTCTGTTAATTCATCTCACAGAGTAACAGCTTTCCCCTCAAGAAGCCGCTCGCTAAGCCTGTTCTTGTGGAATTCGCAAAGTGATATTAGAAGCCAGTAGAGAGCTATGGTGAAAAAGTAAATATCCTCAGAAAAAAACTGGAAAGAAGCTTTCTGAGAAACTGCTTTGTGATGTGTGACTTCCACTCAGAGAGTTACATCTGTATTTCGTGGATCTCTTTGCTAGTGTTATTTCTGTGGAATCTGAAAACAGATATTTCGGATCCCTTTGTAGACTATAGGGCCAAAGCAAATATCCTCCGATAACAAAGAGAAAGAAGCTTTCTGAGAAACTTCTTTGTGTTCTGTAAAATTATCCCACAGAGTTACAGCTTTCCCCTCATGAAGCCTTACACTGAGACAGTTCTTGTGGAATTTGCAAAGTGATATTTGGAAGCCCATAGAGGGCTAAGGTGAAAAAAGAAATATCCTCAGATGAATACTGGAAAGAAGCTTTCTGACAAACTGCTTAGTGTTCTGTTAATTCATCTCACAGAATTACAGCTTTCCCCTCAAGAAGCCCCTCGCTAAGCCTGTTCTTGTGGAATTCCCAAAGTGATATTTGGAAGCCAATACAGGTCTATGGTGAAAAAGAAAATATCCTCAGAGAAAAACTGGAAAGAAGCTTTCTGAGAAACTGCTTTGTGATGTGAAACTTCTAGTCACAGAGTAACATCTGTATATCGGGGATCTCTTTGCTAGCCTTATTTCTGTGGAATTTGAGCACAGATATTTCGGATCCCTTTGAAGACTATAGGGCCAAAGGAAATATCCTCCGATAACAAAGAGAAGGAAGCTTTCTGAGAAACTTCTTTGTGTTCTGTGAAATCATCTCACAGAGGTACAGCTTTCCCCACAAGAAGCCTATGGCTAACACAGTTCTTGTGGAATTTGCAAAGTGATATTGGGAAGCCCATAGAGGGCTATGGTGAAAAAGGAAATATCCTCAGATGATAACTCGAAAGAAGCTTTCCAACAAACTGCTTAGTTTTCTGTTAATGCATCTCACACAGGTACAGTTTTCCTCTCAAGAAGCCGCTCGCTAAGCCTGTTCTTGTGGAATTCCCAAAGTGATATTTGGAAGCCCACAGTGGGCTATGGTGAAAAGGAAAATATCCTGAAAGAAAAACTGGAAAAAAGCTTTCTGAAAAACTACTGTGTGATGAGGGACTTCCACTCACAGAGTTACATCTGTATACCGGGGATCTCACTTCTAGCTATATTTCTGGGGAATCTCAGAACAGATATTTCGGATCCCTTTGAAGACTATAGGGCCAAAGGAAATATCCTCCCATAAAAAAGAGAAAGAAGCATACTGCAAAACTGCTTTGTGTTCTGTTAAATTATCTCATAGAGTTACAGTTTTCCCCTCAACAAGCCTTTAGATAAGACAGTTCTTGTGGAATTTGCAAAGTGATATTTGGAAGCCCATACAGGGCTATGGTGAAAAAGGAAATATCCTCAAATGAAGACTCGAAAGAAGCTTTCTGACAAAGTGCTTAGTGTTATGTTAATTCATCTCACAGAGTTACAGCTTTCCCTCAAGAAGCCGCTCTCTAAGCCTGTTCTTGTGGAATTCACAAAGTGATATTTGGAAGCCCATAGATGGCTATGGTAATAAAGAAAATATATTAAAAAAAACCTGGAAAGAAGCTTTCGTAGAAAAAGCTTTGAGGTGTGTGACTTCCACTCACAGAGTTACATCTGTATTTCGTAGATCTCTTTGCTAGCCTTATATCTGTGGAATCTGAGAACTGATATATCGGATCCCTTGAAAGACTATAGGGCCAAAGGAAATATCCTCCGATAACAAAGAGAAGGAAGCTTTCTGAGAAACTCCTTAGTGTTCTGTTAATTCATCTCACAGAGTAACAGCTTTCCCCTCAAGAAGCCACTCGCTAAGCCTGTTTTGGTGGAAATCGCAAAGTGATATTTGGAAGCCCATAGAGAGCTATGGTGAAAAAGAAAATATTATCAGAAAAAAACTGGAAAGAAGCTTTCTGAGAAACTGCTTTGTGAATGTGACTTCCACTCACAGAGCTACAACTGTATTTCGTGGATCTCATTGCTAGTCTTATTTCTGTGGAATCTGAAAACAGATATTTCGCATCCCTTTGAAGATTATAGGGCCAAAGCAAATATCCTCTGATAACAAAGAGAAGGAAGCTTTCTGAGAAACTTCTTTGTGTTCTGTAAAATCATCCCACAGAGTTACAGCTTTCCGCTCGAGAAGTCTTTCACTAAGACAGTTATTGTGGAATTTGCAAAGTGATATTTGGAAGCTCATACTGGGCTATGGGGAAAAAGGAAATATCCTCAGATGAAAACTCGAAAGAAGCTTTCTGACAAACGGCTTAGTATCCTGTTAATTCACCACACAGAGTTAAAGCTTTCCCCTCAAGAAGCCGCTCGCTACGCCTGTTCTTGTGGAATTCGGAAAGTGAAATTGGGAAGCCCATAGAGGGCTATGGTGAAAAAGAAAATATCCTCAGAGAAAAACTGGAAAGAAGCTTTCTGAAAAACTGCTTTGTGATGTGTGACTTCCACTCACAGGGTTACATCAGTACTTCGTGCATCTTTTTGCTAGCCTCATTTCTGTGGAATCTGAGAACAGATATTTCGGATCCCTTGGAAGACTATAAGGCCAAAGGAAATATCCTCCGATAACAAAGAGAAAGAAGCTTTCTGAGAAACTTCTTTGTGTTCTGTGAAATCATCTCACAGAGTTACAGCTTTCCCCTCAAGAAGCCTTTCGCTAAGACAGTTCTTGTGGAATTGGCAAAGTGATATTTGGAAGCCCTTAGAGGGCTATGGTGAAAAAGAAAATATCCTCAGAGAAAAAATGGAAAGAAGCTTTCTAGAAACTGCTTTGTGATGTGTGACTTCTACTCACGGAGATGCATCTGTATTTCTTGGATCTCTTTGCTAGCCTTATTTCTGTGGAATCTGAGAACACATATTTCGGATCCCATTGATGACTATAGGGTCAAAGGAAATATCCTCCGTAACAAAGAGAAAGAAGCTTTCTGAGAAAGTTCTTTGTGTTCTGTGAAATCATCTCACAGAGTTCCAGCTTTCCCCTCAAGAAGCCTTTCGCTAAGACAGTTCTTGTGGAATTTGCAAAGTGATATTTGGAAGCCCATAGAGGGCTATGGTGAAAAAGGAAATATCCTCAGATGAAATCTGGAAAGAAGCTTTCTGACAAACTGCTTAGTGCTTTGTTAATTCATCTCACAGAGTTACGGCTTTCCCCTCAAGAGGCCGCTCGCTAAGGCTCTTCTTGTGGAATTGGCAAAGTGATATTTGGAAGCCCATAGAGGGGTACGGTGAAAAAGAAAATATCCTCAGACAATAACAGGAAAGAAGCTTTCTGAGAAACTGCTTTGTGATGTGTGACTTCCACTCACAGAGTTACATCTGTCTTTCGTGGATCACTTTGGTAGAATTATTTCTGTGGAATCTGAGAACAGATATTTCGGATCCCATTGAACACTATAGGGCCAAAGGAAATATCATAAGATAACAAATAAAAAGCAGCTTTCTGAGAAACTTCTTTGTGTTCTGTGAATTCATCTCACAGAGTTACAGCTTTCCCCTCAAGAAACCTTTCGCTAAGCCTGTTCTTCTGGAATTGGTAAAGTGATATTTCGATGCCCATAGAGGGCTACGGTGTAAAAGGAAATATCCTCAGATGAAATCTGGAAAGAAGCTTTCTGAGAAACTGCTTAGTGTTCTGTTAATTCATCACACAGAGTTACAGCTTTCTCCTCCAGAAGCCTTTTGCTAAGCCTGTTCTTGTGGAATTGGCAAAGTGATATTTCGATGCCCATAGAGGGCTATGGTGAAAAAGGAAATATCCTCCGATGAAATCTGGAAAGAAGCTCTCTGAGAAACTGCTTACTGTTCTGTTAATTTATCTCACAGAGTTACAGCTTTCCCCTAAAGAAGCCGTTCGCTTAGCCTGTTCTTGTGTAATTGGCAAAGTGATATTTGGAAGCCCATAGAGGGCTACGGGGAAAAAAAAAGTATCCTCCGAGAAAAAGTGGAAAGAAGCTTTCTGTGAAACTGCTTTGTGATGTGCGACTTCCACTGACAGAGTTATATCTGTATTTCGTGGATCTGTTTGCTAGCCTTATTTCTGTGGAATCTGGAACTGATATTTCGGATCCCTTTGAAGACTATAGGGCCAAAGGAAATATCCTCCGATAACAAGGAGAAAGCAGCTTTCTGAGAAACTTCTTTGTGTTCTATGAAATCGTCTCACGGAGTTACAGCTTTCCCCTCAAGAAGCCTTTTGCTAAGCCTGTTCTTGTGGAATTGGCAAAGTGATATTTCGACGCCCATAGATGGCTACGGTGAAAAAGAAAATATCCTCAGTTGAAATCTGGAAAGAAGCTTTTGAGAAACTGCTTAGTGTTCTGTTAATTCATCTCACAGAGTTACAGCTTTCCCCTCAAGAAGCCGTTCGCTAAGCCTGTTCTTGTGGAATTGGCAAAGTGATATAGGATAGCCCACAGAGGGCTGTGGTGAAAAAGAAAATATCCTCCGAGAAAAACTGGAAAGAAGTTTTCTGAGAAACAGCTTTGTGATGAGGGACTTCCACTCACAGAACTACATCTGTATTTCGTGGATCTGTTTGCTAGATTTATTTCTGTGAAATCTGAGAACTGATATTTCGGATCACTTTGAAAACTATAGGGCCAAAGGAAATATCCTCCGATACCAAAGAGAAAGAAGCTTTATGAGAAACTTCTTCGTGTTCTGTGAAATCATCTCACAGAGTTAAAGCTTTGCCATAAATAAGCCTTTCGCTGAGCCTGTTCTTGTGGAATACGCAAAGTGATTTTTGGAAGGCCATAGAGGTCTATGGTGATAAAGAAAGTATCCTCAGAGAAAAACTGCAAAGAAGATTTCTGGAAACTGCTTTTTGATGTGTGACTTCCACTCACAGAGTTACATCTGTATTTCGTGGATCTCTTTGCTAGCGTTATTTCTGTAGAATCTGGGAGCTAATATTTCGGATTACTTTGAAGACTATAGGGTCAAAGGAAATATCCTCTGATTACAAAGAGAAAGAAGCTTTCTGAGAAACTTCTTTGTGTGTTAATTCATCTCACAGAGTTACAGCTTTTCCCTCTAGAAACCGCTCGCTGAGCCTGTTCTTGTGGAATTCGCAAAGTCATATTTGGAAGCCCATAGAGGGCTATGGTGAAAAAGGGCATATCCTCAGATGAAAACTTTAAAGAAGCTTTCGGACAAACTGCTTAGTGCTTTGTTAATTCATCTCACAGAGTTACCTCTTTCCCCTCAAGAAGACGCTCGCTAAACCTGTTCTTGTGGAATTCGCAATGTGGTATTAGGAATCCCATAGTTTGCTATGGTGAAAAAGAAAATATCCTCAGAGAAAAACTGGAAAGAAGATTTCTGAGAAACTGCTTTGTGATGTGTGACTTCCACTCACAGAGTTACATCTGTATTTCGTGGATCTCTTTGCAAGCCTTATTTCTGTGGAATCTGAGAACAGATATTTCGGATCCCTTTGAAGATTTTGGCCAGAGGAAATAACCTCCGATAACAAAGAGAAAGAAGATTTCTGAGAAACTTCTTTGTGTTCTGTGAAATCATCTCACAGAGTTACACCTTTCCCTTCAGGAAGCCTTTCGTTAAGACAGTTCTTGTGGAATTGGCAAAGTGATATTTGGAAGCCCATAGAGAGCTCCGGTGAAAAAGGAAACATCCTCAGGTGAAAACTCGAAAGAAGCTTTCCGAGGAACTGCCTAGTGTTCTGTTAATTCGTCTCACAGAGTTACAGCTATCGCCTCAAGTGTCCACTCACTAAGCCTGTTCTTGTGGAATTCGCAAAGTGATATTTGGAAGCTCATAGAGGGCTACAGTGAAAAAGAAAATATCCCCAGAGAAAAATGGAAAGAAACTTTCCCAGAAACTGTTTTGTGATGTGGGACTTCCACTCACAGAGTTACATCTATATTTCTTGGATCTCTTTGCTAGCCTTATTTCTGTGGAATCTAAGAACAGATATTTCGGTACCCTTTGAAGACTATAGGGCCAAAGGAAATATCCTTCGATAACAAAGAGAAAGAAGTTTTCTGAGAAACTTCTTTGTGTTCTGTGAAATCATTTCACAGAGTTACAGCTTTCCCCTAAAGAAGCCTTTCGCTTAGACAGTTCTTGTGGAATTGGCAAAGTGATATTGGGAAGCCCTTAGAGGGCTATGGTTAAATAGAAAATATCCTCAGAGAAAAACTGGAAAAAAGCTTTCTGAGAAACTGCTGTGTGATGTGTGACTTCCACTCACAGAGTTACATCTGTATTTCGTGGATCTCTTTGCTAGCCTTATTTCTGTGGAATCTGAGAACAGATATTTCGGATCCCTTTGTAGACTATAGGGCCAAAGGAAATATCCTCCGATAAGAAAGAGAAAGAAGCCCGCTGAGAAACCTCTTTGTGCTCTGTGAAATCATCTCACAGAGATACGGCTTTCCCCTCAAGAAGCCTTTCGCTAAGACAGTTGTTGTGGTTTTGCGAAGTGATATTTGGAAGCCCATAGAGGGCTACGGTGAAAAAGAAAATATTCTCAGATGAAAACTCAAAAGAAGCTTTCTGAGAATCTGCTTAGTGTTATGTTAATTCATCTCACAGAGTTACAGCTTTCCCCTCAAGAAGCCGATCGCTAATCCTGTTCTTGTGGAATTCGCAAAGTGATATTTGGAAGCCCTTAAAGGGCTCTCGTGAAAAAGAAAATATCCTCAGAGAAAAACTGGAAAGAATCTTTCTGAGAAACTGCTTTGTGATGTGTGACTTCCACTCACAGAATTACAACTGTATTTCGTGGATTTCTTTGCCAGCCTTATTTCTATGGAATCTGAGAACAGATATTTCGGATCCCTTTTAAGACTATAGGACCAAAGAAATATCCTCCGATAACAAAGAGAAAGAAGCTTTCAGAGAAACTTCTATGTGTTCTATGAAATCATCTGACAGAGATACAGCTTTCCCCTCAAAATCCTTCCCTTAAGACAGTTCCTGAGGAATTTGCAAAGTTATATTTGGAAGCCCATACAGGGCTACTGTGAAAAAGGAAATATCCTCAGATGAAATCTGGAAGAAGTTTCCAGACAAACTGCTTAGTGTTCTACTTCATTTCACAGAGTTACAGCTTTCCCCTCAAGAAGCCGCTCGCTAAGCCTGTTCTTGTGGAATTCGCAAAGTGATATTGGGAACCCCTTAGACGGCTCAGGTAAAAAGAAAATATCCTCCAGGAAAAACTGGAAAGAAGCTTTCTGAGAAACTGCTTTGTGATGTGTGACTTCCACTCACAGAGTTACATCTGTATTTCGTGGATCTCTTTGCTAGCCTTATTTCTGTGGAATCTGAGAACAGATATTTCAGATCCCTTTGAAGACTAAAGGGCCAAAGGAAATATCCTCCGATAACAAAGAGAAAGAAGCTTTCTGAGAAACTTCTTGGTGTTCTGTGAAATCATTTCACAGAGTTAAATTTTCACCTCAAGAAGCCTTTCCTTAAGACAGTTCTGGTGGAATTGGCAAAGTGATATTTGGAAGCCCATAGAGGGCTATGGTGAAAAAGGAAATATCTTCAGATGAAATCCGGAAAGAAGCGTTCTGAGAAACTGCTTAGTGTTCAGTTAATTCATCTCACAGAGTTACAGCTTTCCCCTTTAGAAGCCGCTCGCTAGCCTGTTCTTGTGGAATTCGCAAAGTGATATTGCGAAGCCCGTAGAAGGCTATGGTGAAAAAGAAAATATCCTCAGAGAAAAAGTGGAAAGAAACTTTCTGCGAAAATGCTTTGTGATGTGTGACTTCCACTCACATTGTTACATCTGTATTTCGTGGATGTCTTTGCTAGCTTTATTTCTGTGGAATCTGAGCACAGATATTTCGGATCCCTTTGAAGAGTATAGGGCCAAAGGAAATATCCTCCGATAACAAAGAGAAAGAAGCTTTCTGGGAAACTTTTTGTGTTCTATGAAATCCTCTGACAGAGTTACAGCTTTCGCCTCAAGAAGCCTCTCGCTAAGACAGTTCCTGTGGAATTTTCAAAGTTATATTTGGAAGCCCATACAGGGCTACTGTGAAAAAGGAAATATCCTCAGATGAAATCTCAAAGAAGCTTTCGGACAAACTGCTTCGTGTTCTACTTCATCTCACAGAGGTATAGCTTTCCCCTCAGTAAGCCGCTCGCTAAGCCTGTTCTTGTGGAATTCGCAAAGTGATATTGGGAAGCCCATAGAGGGCTATGGTGAAAAGGAAAATATCCTCAGAGAAAAACTGGAAAGAATCTTTCTGAGAAACTGTTTAGTGTTATGTTAATTCCTTTCACAGAGTTACAGCTTTTCGCTCAAGAAGCCGCTCGCTAAGCCTGTTTTTGTGGAATTCGCAAAATGATATTTGGAAGCCCATAGATGGCTAGGGCGAAAAGGAAAATATCCTCAGAGAAAAACTGGAATGATGCTTTCTGAGAAACTGCTTTGTGATGTGGGACTTGTACTCACAGAGTTACATCTGTATTTCGTGGATCTCTTTGCTAGCCTTATTTCTGTGGAATCTGAAAACAGATATTTCGGATCCCTTTGAAGACTATAAAGGAAAAGGAAATATCCTCCGATAACAAAGAGAAAGAAGCTTTCTGAGAAACTTCTTTGTGTTCTGTGAAATCATCTCACAGACTTACAGCTTTCCCCTCAAGAAGCCTTTCGATAAGACAGTTCTTTTGGAATTGGCAAAGTGATATTTGGGAGCCCAATGTGGGCTACGGTGAAAAAGGAATTATCCTGAGATGAAATCTGGAAAGAAGTTTTCGAGAAACTGCTTATTGTTCAGTTAATTCATCTCCAGAGTTACAGCTTTCCCCTCAAGAAGCCGCTCGCTAAGCCTCTTCTTGTGGAATGCGCAAAGTGATGTTTGGAAGCCCATAGCGGTCTATGCTGAAAAAGAAAATATCCTCAGAGAAAAACTGGAAAGAAGCTTTCTGAGAAACTGCTTTGTGATGTGTGAGTTTCACTCACAGAGTTACATCTATATTTCGTGGATCACTTTGCTAGACTTATTTCCGTGCAATCTGAGAACAGATATTTCGGATCCCTTTGAAGACGATAGGGTCAAAGGAAATATCCTCCAATAACAAAGAGAAAGAGGCTTTCTGAGAAAATTCTTTGTGTGTTAATTCATCTCACAGAGTTACAGCTTTCCCCTCAAGAAGCTGCTCGCTAAGCTTGTTCTTGTGGAATACGAAAAGGGATACTTTGAAGCCCATAGAGGGCTATGGTGAAAAAGAAAGTATCCTCAGAGAAAAACTGGAAAGAAGCTTTCTGAGAAACTTCTTTGTGTTCTGTGAAATCAGCTCACAGAATTACAGCTTTCCCCTCAAAGCATTTCCCTAAGACTGTTCCTGTGGAATTTGCAAAGTGATATTTGGAAGCCCAAAGAGGGCTATGGTGAAAAAGGAAATATCCTCTGATGAAATCTGGAAAGAAGATTCCAGACAAACTGCTTAGTGTTCTAATTCATCTCACAGAGTTACAGCTTTCCCCTCAAGAAGCCGCCCGGTAAGCCTGTTCTTGTGGAATTCGCAAAGTGATTTTGGGAAGCCCATAGAGGGCTATGGTGAAAAAGAAAATATCCTCAGAGAAAACCTGGAAAGAAGCTTTCTGAGAAACTGCTTTGTGATGTGTGACTTCCACTCACAGAGTTACATCTGTACTTCGTGGATGTCTTTGCTAGCCTTATTTCTGTGGAATCTGAGTACAGATATTTCGGATCCCTTTGAAGACTATAGAGCCAAAGGAAATATCCTCCGATAACAAAGAGAAAGAAGCTTTCTGAGAAAGTTATTTGTGTTCTGTGAAATCATCTCACAGATTTACAGCTTTCTCCTCAAGAAGCCTTTCGCTAAGACAGTTCTTGTGGAATTTGCAAAGTGATATTTGGAAGCCCTTAGAGGGCTATGGTAAAAAGGAAATATCCTCAGATGAAAACTGGAAAGAAGCTTTCTGACAAACTGCTTAGTGTTCTGTTAATTCATCTCACAGAGTTACAGCTTTCCCTTCAAGAAGCCGCTCGCTAAGCCTGTTCTTGTGGAATTCGCAAAGTGATATTTGGAAGCCCATAGAGGGCTATGGTGAAAAGGAAAATATCCTCAGAGAAAAACTGGAAAGAAGCTTTCTGAGAATCTGCTTTGTGATGTTTGACTTCCACTCACAGAGTTACATCTGTATTTCTTGGATCTCTTTGCTAGCCCTGTTTCTGTGGAATCTGAGAATAGATATTTCGCATCCCTTTGAAGACTATAGGGTCAAAGGAAATATCCTCCTATAACAAATAGAAAGAAGATTTCTGAGAAACTTCTTTGTGTGTTAATTCATCTCACAGAGTTACAGTTTTCCCCTCAAGAAGCCGTTTGCTAAGCCTGTTCTTGTGGAATTCGCAAAGTGATATTTTAAAGCCCATAGAGGGCTATGGTGAAAAAGAAAATATCCACAGAGAAAAACTGGAAAGAAGCTTTCTGAGAAACTGCTTAGTGTTCTGTTAATTCATCTCACAGAGTAACAGCTTTCCCCTCAAGAAGCCGCTCGCTAAGCCTGTTCTTGTGGAATTCGCAAAGTGATATTAGAAGCCAGTAGAGAGCTATGGTGAAAAAGTAAATATCCTCAGAAAAAAACTGGAAAGAAGCTTTCTGAGAAACTGCTTTGTGATGTGTGACTTCCACTCAGAGAGTTACATCTGTATTTCGTGGATCTCTTTGCTAGTGTTATTTCTGTGGAATCTGAAAACAGATATTTCGGATCCCTTTGTAGACTATAGGGCCAAAGCAAATATCCTCCGATAACAAAGAGAAAGAAGCTTTCTGAGAAACTTCTTTGTGTTCTGTAAAATTATCCCACAGAGTTACAGCTTTCCCCTCATGAAGCCTTACACTGAGACAGTTCTTGTGGAATTTGCAAAGTGATATTTGGAAGCCCATAGAGGGCTAAGGTGAAAAAAGAAATATCCTCAGATGAATACTGGAAAGAAGCTTTCTGACAAACTGCTTAGTGTTCTGTTAATTCATCTCACAGAATTACAGCTTTCCCCTCAAGAAGCCCCTCGCTAAGCCTGTTCTTGTGGAATTCCCAAAGTGATATTTGGAAGCCAATACAGGTCTATGGTGAAAAAGAAAATATCCTCAGAGAAAAACTGGAAAGAAGCTTTCTGAGAAACTGCTTTGTGATGTGAAACTTCTAGTCACAGAGTAACATCTGTATATCGGGGATCTCTTTGCTAGCCTTATTTCTGTGGAATTTGAGCACAGATATTTCGGATCCCTTTGAAGACTATAGGGCCAAAGGAAATATCCTCCGATAACAAAGAGAAGGAAGCTTTCTGAGAAACTTCTTTGTGTTCTGTGAAATCATCTCACAGAGGTACAGCTTTCCCCACAAGAAGCCTATGGCTAACACAGTTCTTGTGGAATTTGCAAAGTGATATTGGGAAGCCCATAGAGGGCTATGGTGAAAAAGGAAATATCCTCAGATGATAACTCGAAAGAAGCTTTCCAACAAACTGCTTAGTTTTCTGTTAATGCATCTCACACAGGTACAGTTTTCCTCTCAAGAAGCCGCTCGCTAAGCCTGTTCTTGTGGAATTCCCAAAGTGATATTTGGAAGCCCACAGTGGGCTATGGTGAAAAGGAAAATATCCTGAAAGAAAAACTGGAAAAAAGCTTTCTGAAAAACTACTGTGTGATGAGGGACTTCCACTCACAGAGTTACATCTGTATACCGGGGATCTCACTTCTAGCTATATTTCTGGGGAATCTCAGAACAGATATTTCGGATCCCTTTGAAGACTATAGGGCCAAAGGAAATATCCTCCCATAAAAAAGAGAAAGAAGCATACTGCAAAACTGCTTTGTGTTCTGTTAAATTATCTCATAGAGTTACAGTTTTCCCCTCAACAAGCCTTTAGATAAGACAGTTCTTGTGGAATTTGCAAAGTGATATTTGGAAGCCCATACAGGGCTATGGTGAAAAAGGAAATATCCTCAAATGAAGACTCGAAAGAAGCTTTCTGACAAAGTGCTTAGTGTTATGTTAATTCATCTCACAGAGTTACAGCTTTCCCTCAAGAAGCCGCTCTCTAAGCCTGTTCTTGTGGAATTCACAAAGTGATATTTGGAAGCCCATAGATGGCTATGGTAATAAAGAAAATATATTAAAAAAAACCTGGAAAGAAGCTTTCGTAGAAAAAGCTTTGAGGTGTGTGACTTCCACTCACAGAGTTACATCTGTATTTCGTAGATCTCTTTGCTAGCCTTATATCTGTGGAATCTGAGAACTGATATATCGGATCCCTTGAAAGACTATAGGGCCAAAGGAAATATCCTCCGATAACAAAGAGAAGGAAGCTTTCTGAGAAACTCCTTAGTGTTCTGTTAATTCATCTCACAGAGTAACAGCTTTCCCCTCAAGAAGCCACTCGCTAAGCCTGTTTTGGTGGAAATCGCAAAGTGATATTTGGAAGCCCATAGAGAGCTATGGTGAAAAAGAAAATATTATCAGAAAAAAACTGGAAAGAAGCTTTCTGAGAAACTGCTTTGTGAATGTGACTTCCACTCACAGAGCTACAACTGTATTTCGTGGATCTCATTGCTAGTCTTATTTCTGTGGAATCTGAAAACAGATATTTCGCATCCCTTTGAAGATTATAGGGCCAAAGCAAATATCCTCTGATAACAAAGAGAAGGAAGCTTTCTGAGAAACTTCTTTGTGTTCTGTAAAATCATCCCACAGAGTTACAGCTTTCCGCTCGAGAAGTCTTTCACTAAGACAGTTATTGTGGAATTTGCAAAGTGATATTTGGAAGCTCATACTGGGCTATGGGGAAAAAGGAAATATCCTCAGATGAAAACTCGAAAGAAGCTTTCTGACAAACGGCTTAGTATCCTGTTAATTCACCACACAGAGTTAAAGCTTTCCCCTCAAGAAGCCGCTCGCTACGCCTGTTCTTGTGGAATTCGGAAAGTGAAATTGGGAAGCCCATAGAGGGCTATGGTGAAAAAGAAAATATCCTCAGAGAAAAACTGGAAAGAAGCTTTCTGAAAAACTGCTTTGTGATGTGTGACTTCCACTCACAGGGTTACATCAGTACTTCGTGCATCTTTTTGCTAGCCTCATTTCTGTGGAATCTGAGAACAGATATTTCGGATCCCTTGGAAGACTATAAGGCCAAAGGAAATATCCTCCGATAACAAAGAGAAAGAAGCTTTCTGAGAAACTTCTTTGTGTTCTGTGAAATCATCTCACAGAGTTACAGCTTTCCCCTCAAGAAGCCTTTCGCTAAGACAGTTCTTGTGGAATTGGCAAAGTGATATTTGGAAGCCCTTAGAGGGCTATGGTGAAAAAGAAAATATCCTCAGAGAAAAAATGGAAAGAAGCTTTCTAGAAACTGCTTTGTGATGTGTGACTTCTACTCACGGAGATGCATCTGTATTTCTTGGATCTCTTTGCTAGCCTTATTTCTGTGGAATCTGAGAACACATATTTCGGATCCCATTGATGACTATAGGGTCAAAGGAAATATCCTCCGTAACAAAGAGAAAGAAGCTTTCTGAGAAAGTTCTTTGTGTTCTGTGAAATCATCTCACAGAGTTCCAGCTTTCCCCTCAAGAAGCCTTTCGCTAAGACAGTTCTTGTGGAATTTGCAAAGTGATATTTGGAAGCCCATAGAGGGCTATGGTGAAAAAGGAAATATCCTCAGATGAAATCTGGAAAGAAGCTTTCTGACAAACTGCTTAGTGCTTTGTTAATTCATCTCACAGAGTTACGGCTTTCCCCTCAAGAGGCCGCTCGCTAAGGCTCTTCTTGTGGAATTGGCAAAGTGATATTTGGAAGCCCATAGAGGGGTACGGTGAAAAAGAAAATATCCTCAGACAATAACAGGAAAGAAGCTTTCTGAGAAACTGCTTTGTGATGTGTGACTTCCACTCACAGAGTTACATCTGTCTTTCGTGGATCACTTTGGTAGAATTATTTCTGTGGAATCTGAGAACAGATATTTCGGATCCCATTGAACACTATAGGGCCAAAGGAAATATCATAAGATAACAAATAAAAAGCAGCTTTCTGAGAAACTTCTTTGTGTTCTGTGAATTCATCTCACAGAGTTACAGCTTTCCCCTCAAGAAACCTTTCGCTAAGCCTGTTCTTCTGGAATTGGTAAAGTGATATTTCGATGCCCATAGAGGGCTACGGTGTAAAAGGAAATATCCTCAGATGAAATCTGGAAAGAAGCTTTCTGAGAAACTGCTTAGTGTTCTGTTAATTCATCACACAGAGTTACAGCTTTCTCCTCCAGAAGCCTTTTGCTAAGCCTGTTCTTGTGGAATTGGCAAAGTGATATTTCGATGCCCATAGAGGGCTATGGTGAAAAAGGAAATATCCTCCGATGAAATCTGGAAAGAAGCTCTCTGAGAAACTGCTTACTGTTCTGTTAATTTATCTCACAGAGTTACAGCTTTCCCCTAAAGAAGCCGTTCGCTTAGCCTGTTCTTGTGTAATTGGCAAAGTGATATTTGGAAGCCCATAGAGGGCTACGGGGAAAAAAAAAGTATCCTCCGAGAAAAAGTGGAAAGAAGCTTTCTGTGAAACTGCTTTGTGATGTGCGACTTCCACTGACAGAGTTATATCTGTATTTCGTGGATCTGTTTGCTAGCCTTATTTCTGTGGAATCTGGAACTGATATTTCGGATCCCTTTGAAGACTATAGGGCCAAAGGAAATATCCTCCGATAACAAGGAGAAAGCAGCTTTCTGAGAAACTTCTTTGTGTTCTATGAAATCGTCTCACGGAGTTACAGCTTTCCCCTCAAGAAGCCTTTTGCTAAGCCTGTTCTTGTGGAATTGGCAAAGTGATATTTCGACGCCCATAGATGGCTACGGTGAAAAAGAAAATATCCTCAGTTGAAATCTGGAAAGAAGCTTTTGAGAAACTGCTTAGTGTTCTGTTAATTCATCTCACAGAGTTACAGCTTTCCCCTCAAGAAGCCGTTCGCTAAGCCTGTTCTTGTGGAATTGGCAAAGTGATATAGGATAGCCCACAGAGGGCTGTGGTGAAAAAGAAAATATCCTCCGAGAAAAACTGGAAAGAAGTTTTCTGAGAAACAGCTTTGTGATGAGGGACTTCCACTCACAGAACTACATCTGTATTTCGTGGATCTGTTTGCTAGATTTATTTCTGTGAAATCTGAGAACTGATATTTCGGATCACTTTGAAAACTATAGGGCCAAAGGAAATATCCTCCGATACCAAAGAGAAAGAAGCTTTATGAGAAACTTCTTCGTGTTCTGTGAAATCATCTCACAGAGTTAAAGCTTTGCCATAAATAAGCCTTTCGCTGAGCCTGTTCTTGTGGAATTGGCAAAGTGATATTTCGATGCCCTTAGATGGCTGTGGTGAAAAAGGAAATATTCTCAGATGAAATCTGGAAAGAAGCTTTCTGAGAAACAGCTTAGTGTTCTGTTAATTCATCTCACAGAGTTACAGCTTTCCCCTCAAGAAGCCGTTCGCTAAGCCTGTTCTTGTGGAATTGGCAAAGTGATATTTGGAAGCCTTTAGAGGGCTAAGGAGAAAAAGAAAATATCCTCCGAGAAAAACTGGAAAGAAGTTTTCTGAGAAACTGCTTAGTGATGTTTGACTTCCACTGACAGAGTTACATCTGTATTTCGTGTATCTGTTTGCTAGCCTTATTTCTGTGGAATCTGAGAACTGATATTTCGGATCCCTTTGAAGACTACAGGGCCAAAGGAAATATCCTCTGATAACAAGGAGAATGAAGCATTGTTAGAAACTACTTTGTGTTCTGTGATATCATCTCACAGATAACAGCTTTCCCCTCAAGAAGCCTTTCGCTAAGCCTATTCTTGTGGAATTGGCAAAGTGATATTTCGATGCCCATAGAGGACTACGGCGATAAAGGAAATATCCTCAGATGAAATCTGGAAAGAAGCTTTCTGAGAAACTGCTTAGTGATGTATGACTTCCACTCACAGAGTTACAACTGTATTTCGTGGATCTGTTTGCTAGCCTTATTTCCTTGGAATCTGAGAACTGATATTTCGAATCCCTTTGAAGACAATAGGGCCAAAGGAAATATCCTCCGATAACAAAGAGAAAGAAGCTTTCTGAGAAACTTCTTCGTGTTCTGTGAAATCATCTCACAGAGTTACAGCTTTTCACTCAAGAAGCCTTTCGCTAAGCCTGTTCTTGTGGAATTGGCAAAGTGATATTTCGATGCCAATAGAGGGCAACGGTGAAAAAGGTAATATCCTCAGATGAAATCTGGAAAGAAGCTTTTAACAAACTGGCTAGTGTAGTGTTAATTCATCTCACAGAGTTACAGCTTTCCCCTAAAGAATCCGTTTGCTAAGCCTGTTCTTGTGGAATTGGCAAAGTGATATTTCGATGCCCATAGAGGGCTACGGTGAAAAAGGAAATATCCTCAGATGAGATCTGGAAAGAAGCTTTCTGAGAAACTGCTTTGTGATGTGTGACTTCCACTCACAGAGTTACATCTGTATTTCGTGGATCTGTTTGCTAGCCTATTTTCTGTTGATTCTGAGAAGTGATAATACAGATCCCTCTGAAGAGTATACGGCCAAAGTAAATATCCTCCGATAACAAAGAGAAAGAAGCTTTCTGAGAAACTTCTTTGTATTCTGTGAAATCATCTCACAGAGTTACAGCTTTGCCCTAAAGAAGCCTTTCGGTAATCCTGCTCTTCTGGAATTGGCAAAGTGATATTTCGATGGCCATAGATTGCTACGGTGAAAAAGGAAATATCCTCAGACGAAATCTGGAAAGAATCTATCTGAGAAACAGCTTAGTGTTCTGTTAATTCATCTCACAGAGTTACAGCTTTCCCCTCAAGACGCCGTTCGCTAAGCCTGTTCCTGTGGAATTGGCAAAGTGATATTTGGAAGCCTTAAGAGGGCTAAGGTGAAAAAGAAAATATCCTCCGAGAAAAACTGGAAAGAAGTTGTCTGAGAAACTGCTTTGTGTTGTGTGACTTCCACTCACAGAGTTACATCTGTATTACGTGGATCTGTTTGCTAGCCTTATTTCTGTGGAATCTGACGACTGATATTTCGGATCCCTCTGAAGACTCTAGGGCCGAAGGAAATATCCTCCGATAACAAAGAGAAAGAAGCTTTCTGAGAAACTGCTTAGTGTTCTGTTAATTCATCTCACAGAGTTACAGCTTCCCCCTCAAGAAGACTTTCGCTAAGCCTGTTCTTGTGGAAGTGGCAAAGTGATATTTGGAAGCCCATAGAGGGCTATGGCGAAAAAGAAAATATCCTCCGAGAAAAAGTGGAAAGAAGCTTTCTGAGAAACCGCTTTGTGATGTGTGAATTCCACTCACAGAGTTACATCTCTATTTCTTGGATCTGATTGCTAGCCTTATATCTGTAGAATCTGAGAACTGATATTTCGGATCCCTTTGAAGACTATAGGGCCAAAGGAAATATCCTCCGTTAACAAAGAGAAAGAAGCTTTCTCAGAAACTTCTTCGTGTTCTGTGAAATCATCTCACAGAGTTACAGGTTTCGCCTCAAGAAGCCTTTGGGTAAGCCTGTTCTTGTGGAATTGGCAAAGTGATATTTTGATGCCCATAGAGGACTATGGTCAAAAAGGAAATATCCTCAGATGAAATCTGGAAAGCAGCTTTCTGAGAAACTGCTTAGTTTTCTGTTAATTCATCTCACAGTGTTACAGCTGTCGTCTCAAGAAACCTTTCGCTAAGCCTGTTCTTGTGGAATTGGCAAAGTGATATTTCGATGCCCATAGAGGACTACGGTGAAAGAGGAAATATCCTCATATGATATCTGGAAAGAAGCTTTCTGAGAAACTGCTTAGATTTCTGTTAATTCATCTCACAGAGTTACAGATTTCCCCTCAAGAAGATTTCCACTAAGCCTGTTCTTGTGGAATTGGCAAAGTGATATTTGGAAGCCCTTAGAGGGCTATGGCGAAAAAGAAAAAATCCTCCGAGAAAAAGTGGAAAGAGGCTTTCTGAGAAACTGCTTTGTGATGTGTTACTTCCACTCACAGAGTTACATCTGTATTTCGTGGATCTGATTGCTAGCCTTATTTCTGTGGAATCTGAGAACTGATAATTCAGATCCCTTTGAAGAGTATAGGGCCAAAGGAAATATCCTCCGATAACAAAGAGAAAGAAGCTTTCAGAGAAACTTCTTCATATTCTTTGAAATCATCTCACAGAGTTACAGCTTTCCCTCAGGAACCCTTTCGCTAAGCCTGGTCTTGTGGAATTGGCAAGGTGATATTTCGAAGCCCTTAGAATTCTTATGTGAAAAAAGAAATATCCTCAGATGAAATCTGGAAAAAAGATTTCTGAGAAACTGCTTAGTGTTCTATTAATTCATCTCACAGAGTTACAGCTTTCCCCTCAAGAAGCCGTTCGCTAAGCCTGTTCTTGTGGAATTTGCAAAGTGATATTTGGAAGCCCATAGAGGGCTATGGTGAAAAAGAAAATATCCTCCGAGAAAAACTGGAAAGAAGCTTTCTGAGAAACTGCTTTGTGATGTGTGACTTCCACTCACAGAGTTACATCTGTATTTCGTTGATCTGTTTGCTAGGCATATATCTGCGGAATCTGAGAACTGATATTTCGGATACCTTTGAAGACTCTAGGGCCAAAGGAAATATCCTCCGATAACATAGAAAAAGAAGCTTTCTGAGAAACTTCTTTGTGTTCTGTGAAATCATCTCACAGAGTTACAGCTTTGCCCTCAAGAAGCCTTTCGCTAAGCCTGTTGTTGGGGAATTGGCAAGTGATATTTCGATGCCTTAGAGGGCTACGGTTAAAAAGGAAATATCCTCAGATGAAATCTGGAAAGAAGCTTTCTGAGAAAGTGCTTAGTGTTCTGTTAATTCAACTCACGCAGTTACAGCTTTTCCCTCAAAAAGCCGTTCGCTAAGCCTGTTCTTGTGGAATTGGGAAATTGATATTTGGTAGCCCATAGAGGGCTATGGTGAAAAAGAAAATTTCCTCCGAGAAAAACTGGAAGGAAGCTTTCTGAGAAACTACTTTGTGAAGTGTGACTTCCACTCACAGAGTAACATCTGTATTTCGTGGATCTGTTTGCTAGCCTTATTTCTGTGGAATCTGAGAAGTGATATTTCGGATCACTTTGAAGGCTGTAGGGCCAAAGGAAATATCCTCCGATAACGTAGAGAAGGAAGCTTTCTGAGAAACCTCTTTGTGTTCTGTGAAATCATGTCAAAGAGTTACAGCTTTCCCCTCTAGAAGCCTTTCGCTAAGCCTGTTCTTTTGGAATTGGCAAAGTGATATTTCGATGCCCATAGAGGGCTACGGTGAAAAATTAAATATCGTCAGATGAAATCTGGAAAGAAGCTTTTTGAGAAACTGCTTAGTGTTCTGTTAAATCATCTCACAGTGTTACAGCTTTCCCTTCATGAAGCCGTTCGCTAAGCCTGTTCTTGTGTTATTGGCAAAGTGATATTTGGAAGTCCATAGTGGACTATGGTGAAAAAGAAAATATCCTCCAAGAAAAACTGGAAAGAAACTTTCTGAGAAACTGCTTTGTGATGTGTGACTTCCACTCACAGAGTTACATCTGTATTTCGTGGATATGTTTGCTAGCCTTATTTCTGTGGAATCTGAGAACTGATATTTCGGAGCCCTTTGAAGACTCTAGGGCCAAAGGAAATATTCTCCGATAACAAAGAGAGAGAAGCTTTCTGAGAAAGTTCTTTGTGTTCTGTGAAATCATGTCACAGAGTTACAGCTTTCCTCTCAAGAACCATTTCGCTAACCCTGGTCTTGTGCAATGGGCAAAGTGATATTTCGGTGCCCTTAGAGTTCTTATGCGAAAAAGGAAATATCCTCAGATGAAACCTGGAAAGAAGCTTTCTGAGAAACTGCTTAGTGTTCTGTTAATTCAATTCACAGAGTTACAGCTTTCCCCTCAAGAAGCCGTTCGCTAAGCCTGTTCTTGTAGAAGTGGCAAAGTGATATTTGGAAGCGCCTAGAGCGCTATGGCGAAAAAGAAAATATCCTCCGAGAAACAGTGGAAAGAAGTTTTCTGAGAAACCGCTTTGTGATGTGTGAATTCCACCCACAGAGTTACATCTGTATTTCTTGGATCTGATTGCTAGCCTTATATCTGTAGAATCTGAGAACTGATATTTCGGATCCCTTTGAAGACTATAGGGCCAAAGGAAATATCCTCCGATAACAAAGAGAAAGAAGCTTTCTCAGAAACTTCTTCGTGTTCTGTGAAATCATCTCACAGAGTTACAGCTTTCGCCTCAAGAAGCCTTTCGCTTAGCCTGTTCTTGTGGAACCGGCAAAGTGATATTTCGATGCCCATAGAGGACTACGGTGAAAGAGGAAATATCCTCTTATGATATCTGGAAAGAAGCTTTCTGAGAAACTGCTTAGATTTCTGTTAATTCATCTCACAGAGTTACAGCTTTTCCCTCAAGAAGCCTTTCACTCAGCCTGTTCTTGTGGAATTGGCAAGTGATATTTCGATGACTTAGAGAGCGACGGTTAAAAAGGAAATATGCTCAGATGAAATCTGGAAAGAAGCTTTTTGAGAAAGTGCTTAGTGTTCTTTAAATTCAACTCACGCAGTTACAGCTTTCCACTCAAAATGCCGTTCGCTAAGCCTGTTCTTGTGGAATTGGGAAGGTGATATTTGGAAGCCCATATAGGGCTATGGTGAAAAAGAAAATATCCTCCGAGAAAAACAGGAAAGACGCTTTCTGGGAAACTGCTTTGTGATGTGTGACTTCCACTCACAGAGTTACATCTGTATCTCGTGGATCTGTTCGCTAGCCTTATTTCTGTGGAATCTGAGAACTGATATATCGGATCCCTTTGAAGACTATAGGGCCAAAGGAAATATCCTCCGATAACAAAGTGAAAGAAGCTTTCTGAGGAACCTCTTTGTGTTCTGTGAAATCATCTCAATGAGTTACAGCTTTGCCCTCAAGAATCCTTTCGCTAAGCCTGTTCTTGTGAAATTGGCAAGTGATATTTCGATGCCTTATAGGGCTGCGGTTAAAAAGGAAATATCCTCAGATGAAATCTGGAAAGAAGCTTTCTGAGAAAGTGCTTAGTGTTCTGTTAATTCAACTCACGCAGTTACAGCTTTCCCCTCAAAAAGCCGTTCGCTAAGCCTGTTCTTGTGGAATTGGGAAAGTGATATTTGGAAGCCCATAGAGGGCTATGGTGAAAAAGAAAATATCCTCCGAGAAGAACTGGAAGGAAGCATTCTGAGAAACTACTTTGTGAAGTGTGACTTCCACTCACAGAGTAACATCTGTATTTCGTGGATCTGTTTGCTAGCCTTATTTCAGTGGAATCTGAGAAGTGATATTTCGAATCCCTTTGAAGGCTGTAGGGCCAAAGGAAATATCCTCCGATAACATAGAGAAGGTAGCTTTCTGAGAAACCTCTTTGTCTTCTGTGAAATCATGTCAAAGAGTTACAGCTTTCCCCTCTAGAAGCCTTTCGCTAAGCCTGTTCTTTTGGAATTGGCAAAGTGATATTTCGATGCCCATAGAGGGCTACGGTGAAAAATTAAATATCGTCAGATGAAATCTGGAAAGAAGCTTTTTGAGAAACTGCTTAGTGTTCTGTTAATTCATCTCACAGTGTTACAGCTTTCCCTTCATGAAGCCGTTCCCTAAGCCTGTTCTTGTGTAATTGGCAAAGAGATATTTGGAAGTCCTTAGAGGGCTATGGTGAAAAAGAAAATATCCTACCAGAAAAACTGGAAAGAAATTTTCTGAGAAACTGCTTTGTGATGTGTGACTTCCACTCACAGAGTTACATCTCTATTTCGTGGATATGTTTGCTAGCCTTATTTCTGTGGAATCTGAGAACTGATATTTCGGATCCCTTTGAAGACTCTAGGGCCCAAGCAAATATCTTCCGATAACAAAGAGAAAGAAGCTTTCTGAGAAACTTCTTTGTGTTCTGTGAAATCATCTCAAAGTGTTACAGCTTTGCTCTCAAGAAGCCTTTCGCTAAGCCTGTTCTTGTGGAATTTGCAAAGTGATATGTGGAAGCCCATAGAGGGCTATGGTGAAAAAGAAAATATCTTCCCAGAAAAACTGGAAGGAAGCTTTCTGAGAAACTGATTTGTGATGTGTGATTTCCACTCACAGAGTTACATCTGTATTTCGTGGATCTGTTGCCTAGCCTTATTTCTGTGGAATGTGAGAACTGATATTTCGGATCCCTTTGAAGACTATAGGGCCAAAGGAAATATCCTCCGATAACAAAGAGAAAGAAGCTTTCTGAGAAAGTTCTTTGTGTTCTGTGAAATCATGTCACAGAGTTACAGATTTCCCCTCTGGAAGCCTTTCACTAAGCCTGTTCTTGTGGAATTGGCAGAGTGATATTTCGATGCCCATAGAGGGCTACAGTGAAAAAGGAAATATCCTCAGATCAAATCTGGAAAGAAGCTTTCTGAGAAACTGCTTAGTGTTCTATCAATTCATCTCACAGAGTTACAGCTTTCCCCTCAAGAAGACTTTCGCTAAGCCTGTTTTGTGGAACTGGCAAAGTGATATTTCGAAGCCCCTTCACGGCTATGGTGAAAATGAAAATATCCTCCAGGAAAAACTGGAAAAAGCTTTCTGAGAAACTGCATTTTGATGTGTGACTTCCACTCAAAGAGTTACATGTGTATTTCCTGGATCTGTTTGCTAGCCTTATTTCTATGGAATCCGAGAACAGATATTTCGGATACCTTTGAAGACTCTAGGGCCAAAGGAAATATCCTCCGATAACAAAGAGAAAGAAGCTTTCTGAGAAACTGCTTAGTGTTCCGTTAATTCATCTCGCAGAGTTACAGCTGTCCCCTCATGATGCCGGTCGCTAAGCCTGTTCTTGTGCAATTGGAAAGGTGATATTTCGATGCTCATTGAGGTCTACCGTGAAAAAGGAAATATCCTCAGATGAAATCTGGAAAGAAGCTTTCTCAGAAACTGCTTTGTGTCGTGTGACTTCCACTCACGGAGTTACATGTGTATTTCGTGGATCTCTTTGCTAGCCTTATTTCTGTGGAATCTGCGAACAGATATTTCGTATCCCTTTGTAGACTCTTGGGTCAAAGGAAATATCCTCTGATAACAAAGAGAAAGAAGATTTCTGAGAAACTTCTTGGTATTCTGTGAAATCATCTCACAGAGTTACAGCTTTCCCCTCAAGAAGCCTTCGCTAAACCTGTTATTGTGAAATTGGCAAGGTGATATTTCGATGCCCATAGAGGACTACGGTGAAAAAGGAAATATCCTCAGACGAAATCTGGAAAGAAGTTTTCTGAGAAACTGCTTAATGTTCTATTAATTCATCTCACAGAGTGACAGGTTTCCCCTCCAGAAGCCGATCGCTAGGCCTGTTCTTGTGGAATTGGCAAAGTGATATTTGGAAGCCCATAGAGGTCTACAGCATAAATGAAAATATCCTCGGAGAAAAAGTGGAAAGAAGCTTTCTGAGAAACTTCTTTGTGATGTGTGACTTCCACTCCCAGGGCTACACCTGTATTTCGTGGATCCTTTTGCTAGCCTTATTTCTTTGGAAACTGAGAACTGATTTTTCGGATCCCTTTGAAGACTATAGGGCCAAAAGAAATATCCTCCGATAACAAAGAGAAAGAATTTTTTTGAGAAACTTCTTCGTGTTCTGTGAAATCATCTCACAGAGTTACAGCTATCCCCTCAAGAATACTTATGCTAAGCCTGTTCTTTTGGAATTGGCAAAGTGATATTTTGATGCCCATAGAGGGCTACGGTGAAAAAGGAAATATACTGAGATGAAATCTGGAAAGAAGCTTTCTGAGAAACTGCTTAATGTTCTATTAAGTCATCTCACAGAGTTACAGCTTTCACCTCAAGAAGCCGTTCGCTAAGCCTGTTCTTGTGGAATTGGCAATCATATTTGGAACCCCTAGAGGGCTATGGTGAAAAAGAACACATCCTCCGAGAAAAACTGGAAAGAACCTTTCTGAAAAACTGCTTTCTAATATGTGACTTCCAATCACAGATTTACATCTGTATTTCGTGGATCTCTTTGCTAGCCTTATTGCTGTGGAATCTGAGAACTGATATTTCGGATCCCTTTGAAGACTATAGGGCCAAAGGAAATATCCTCTGATAAGAAACAGAAGGAAGCTTTCTGAGAAACTTTTTTGTGTTCTGTGAAATCATCTCACATTGTTACAGCTTTGGCCTCAAGAAGGCTTTCGCTATTCCTGTTCTTGTGGAATTGGCAAAGTGATATGTTGATTGCCATAGAGGGCTACGGTGAAAAAGGAAATATCCTCAGATGAAATGTGTAAAGAAGCTTTCTGAGAAACTGCTAAGTTTTCTGTTAATTCATCTCACAGAGTTACAGATTTCCCCTCAGGAAGACGTTCGCTAAGCCCGTTCTTTTGGAATTGGCAAAGTGATATTTGGAAGCCCATAGAGGGCTATGGTGAAAAAGAAAGTATCCTCCGAGAAAAACTGGAAGGAAGCTTTCTGATAAACTACTTTATGCAGTGTGACTTCCACTCACAGAGTTACATCTGTATTTCGTGGATCTGTTTGCTAGCCATATTTCTGTGGAATCTGAGAACTGATACTGCGAATCCCTTTGAAGACTATAGGGCTAAAGGTAATATCCTCCGAAAACAGAGAGAAAGAAACTTTCTGAGAAACTTCTTCGTGTTCTGTGAAATCATCTCACAGAGTTAAAGCTTTCATCTAAAGAAGCCTTTCGCTAAGCCTCTTCTTTTGGAATTGGAAAAGTGATATTTCGATGCCCATAGAGTGCTACGGTGAAAAAGGAAATATCCTCAGATAAAATCTGGAAAGAAGCTTTCTGAGAAACTGCTGAATGTTCTAATAATTCATCTCACAGAGTTACAGCTTTCCCCTCAAGAAGCCGTTCGCTAAGGCTGTTCTTGTGGAATTGGCAAAGTGATATTTGGAACCCCTAGAGGGCTGTGGTGAAAAAGAAAATATCCTCCGAGAAAAACTGGAAAGAACCTTTCTGAAAAACTGCTTTCTAATGTGTGACTTCCACTCACAGAGTTACATCTGCCTTTCGTGGATCTGTTTGCCAGCCTTATTTCTGTGGAATGTGATAACTGATATTTCGGATCCCTTTGAAGACTAAAGGGCCAAAGGAAATATCCTCTGATAAGAAAGAGAACGAAGCTTTCTGAGAAAATTCTTTGTGTTCTGTGAAATCATCTCACAGAGTTACAGCTTTGCCCTCAAGAAACCTTTCGCAATCCTAGACTTGTGGAATTGGCAAAGTGACATTTCGATGCCCATAGAGGGCTACGTTGAAAAAGAAAATATCCTCAGGTGAAATCTGGAAGGAAGCCTTCTGAGAAACTGCTTAGTGTTCTGTGAAATCATCTCACAGAGTTACAGCTTTCACCTCAAGAAGCCGTTCGCTGAGCCTGTTCCTGTGGAATTGGGAAAGTGATATTTGGAAGCCCATAGAGGGCAATGGTGAAAAGAAAGTATCCTCCGAGCAAAACTGCAAAGAAGCTTTCTGAGAAACTGCGTTATGATGTGTGACTTCCACTCACAGAATTACATCTGTATTTCGTGGATCTGTTTGCTAGCCTTATTTCTGTGTAATCTGAGAACTTATATTTCAGAACCCTTTGAAGACTATAGTGCAAAAGGAAATATCCTCCGATAACAAAGAGAAGGCAGCTTTCTGAGAAACTTCTTCGTGTTCTGTGAAATCATCTCACAGAGTTACAGCTTTCCCCTCAAGAACACTTTCGCTAAGCCTGGTCTTGTGGAATTGACAAAGTGATATTTCGGTGCCCTTACAGTTCTTATGTGAAAAAGGAAATCTCCTCAGATGAAATCTGGAAAGAAGCTTTCTGAAAAACTGCTTAGTGCTCTATTAATTCATCTCACAGAGTTACAGCTTTCCGCTCAAGAAGCCGTTCGCTACGCCTGTTCTTGTGGAATTGGCAAAGTGATATTTGGAAGCCCATAGAGGGCTATGGTGAAAAAGGAAATATCCTCAAATGAAATCTGGAAAGAAGCTTTCTGAGAAACTGATCTGTGATGTGTGACTTTCACTCACAGAGTTATATTTATATTTCGTGGATCTCTTTGCAAGCCTTATTTCTGTGGAATCTGAGAACAGATATATCGGATCCCTTTGAAGAATATAGGGCCAAAGGAAATATCCTCCGATAACAAAGACAAAGAAGCTTTCTGAGAAACTGCTTTGTGTTCTGTGAAATCATCTCACAGAGTTACAGCTTTCCCCTCAAGAAGCCTTTCGCCAAGATCATTCTTGTGGAATTGGCAAAGTGATATTTGGAAGCCCATAGAGGGCTATGTTGAAAAAGGAAATATCCTCAGATGGAATCTGGAAAGAAGCTTTCAAATAAACTGCTTAGTGTTCTCTTAATTCATCTCATAGTGTTACATCAGTATTTCGTGGATCTCTTTCTAGCCTTACGTCTGTGGAATCTGAGAACAGATATTTCGGATCCCTTTGAAGACTATAGGGCCAAAGGAAATATCCTCCGATAACAAAGAGAAAGAAGCTTTCAGAGAAACTTCTTTGTGTTCTGTGAAATCATCTCACAGAGTTACAGCTTTCCCCTCTAGAAGACTTTCGCTAAGACAGTTCTTGTGGAATTGGCAAAGTGATATATGGAAGACCATAGAGGGCAATTTTGAAAAAGGAAATATCCCGATAGGAAATCTGCAAAGAAGCTTTCTGAGAAACTGCTTAGTGTTCTGTGAATTCATCTCACAGAGTTACATCTGTATTTCGTGGATCTCTTTGCTAGCTTATTTCTGTGGAATCTGAGAACAGATATTTCGGATCCCTTTGAAAACTATAGGGCCAAAGGAAATATCCTCCGATAACAAAGAGAAAGAAGCTTTCAGAGAAACTTCTTTGGGTTCCGTGAAATCATCTCACAGAGTTACAGCGTTCTCCTCAAGAAGCCTTTCGCTAACACAGTTTTCGTGGAATTGGGAAAGTGATATTTGGAAGCCCATAGAGGGCTATGGTGAAAAAGGAAATATCCTCAGATGAAATCTGGAAAGAAGTTTTCTGAGAAACTGCTCTGTGATGTGTGACTTCCACTCAGAGTTACATCTGTATTGCGTGGATCTATCTCTAGCCTTATTTCTGTGGAATCTGAGAACAGATATTTCGGATCCCTTTGAAGACTATAGGGCGAAAGGAAATATACTCCTATAACAAAGAGAAAGAAGCTTTCTGAGAAACTGCTTTGTGTTCTGTGAAATCATCTCACAGTTACAGCTTTCCCCTCAAGAAGCCTTTCGCTAAGATAGTTCTGGTGGAATTGGCAAAGTGATATTTGGAAACCCGTAGAGGGCTATGGTGAAAAAGGAAATATCCTCAGATGAAATCTGGAAAGAAGCTTTCTGAGAAACTGCTCTGTGATGTGTGACTTCAACTCACAGAGTTACATCTCTATTTCGTGGTCTCTTTGCTAGACTTATTTCTGTGGAATCTGAGAACAGATATTTCGGATCCCTTTGAAGACTATAGGGCCACAGGAAATATCCTCCGATAACAAAGAGGAAGAAACTTTCTGAGAAACTTCTTTATGTTCTGTGCAATCATCTCACAGCGTAACAGCTTTCCCCTCAAGAAGCCTTTCGCTAAGACAGTTCTTGTGGAATTGGCAAAGTGATATTTGGAAGTCCTTAGAAGGCTATGGTGAAAAAGGAAATATCCTCACATGAAATCTGGAAAGAAGCTTTCTGAGAAACTGCTTAGTGTTCTGTTAATTCGTCTCACAGAGTTACATCTGAGTTTCGTGCATCTCTTTGCTAGCCTTATTTCTGTGGAATATGAGAACAGATATTTCAGATCCCTCTGAAGATTACAGGGCCAAAGGAAATATCCTCCGATAACAAAGAGAAAGAAGCTTTCTGAGAAACTTCTTGGTGTTCTGTGAAATCATCTCACAGAGTTACAGCTTTCCCGTCAAGAAGACTTTCGCTAAGACAGATCTTGTGGAATTGGCAAAGTGATATTTGGAAGCCCATAGAGGGCTACGGTGAAAAACGAAATATCCTCAGATGAAATCTGGAAAGAAGCTTTCTGCGAAACTGCTTAGTGTTCTGTTAATTCATCTCACAGAATTACATCTGTGTTTTGTGGCTTTCTTTGCTAGCCTTGTTTCTGTGGAATCTGAGAACTGATATTTCGGATCCCTTTGAAGACTATAGGGCCAAAGGAAATATCCTCCGATAACAAAGAGAAAGAAACTTTCTGAGAAACTTCTTTGTGTTCTGTGAAATCATCTCATAGAGTTACAGCTTTCCCCTTAAGAAGCCTGTCGCTAAGACAGTTCTTGTGGAATTGGCAAAGTGATATTTGGAAGCTCATAGGGGAATATGGTGGAAAGGGAACTATCCTCAAATGAAATCTGGAAAGAAGCTTTCTGAGAAACTGCTTTGTGTTTTGTTAATTCATCTCACACAGTTGCATTGTATTTCGTGGATCTCTTTTCTAGCCTTATTTCTGTAAAATCTGACAACAGATATTTCGGATCCCGTTGAAGACTATAGGGCCAAAGGAAATATTCTCCGATAACAAAGAGAAAAAAGGTTTCTGAGAAATTTCTTTGTGTTCCGTGAAATCATCTCACAGAGTTACAGCTTTCCCTTCAAGAAGCCTTTCGCTAAGATAGTTCTGGTGGAATTGGCAAAGTGATATTTGGAAACCCGTAGAGGGCTATGGTAAAAAAGGAAATATCCTCAGATGAAATCTGGAAAGAAGATTTCTGAGAAACTGCTCTGTGATGTGTGACTTCAACTCAGAGAGATACATCTGCATTTCGTGGATCTCTTTGCTAGCCTTATTTCTGTGGAATCTGAGAACAGATATTTCGGATCCCTTTGAAGACAATAGGGCCAAAGGAAATATCCTCCGATTACAAAGAGAAACAGGTTCTCTGAGAAACTTCTTTGTGTTCTGTGAAATCATCTCAAAGAGTTACAGCTGTCCCTTCAAGAAGCCTTTCGATAAGATAGTTCTTGTGGTACTGGCAAAGTGATATTTGGAAGCGCATAGAGGGCTATGGTGAAAAAGGAAATAAACTCAGATGAAATCTGGAAAGAAGCTTTCAAAGAAACTGCTTAGTGTTCTGTTAATTCATCTCAGAGAGTTACATATGTATTTCGTGGATCTCTTTGCTAGCCTTATATCTGTGGAATCTGAGAACAGATATTTCGGATCCCTTTGAAGACTATAGGGCCAAAGGAAATATCCTCTGATAACAAAGAGGAAGAAACTTTCTGAGAAACTTCTTTGTGTTCTGTGAAATCATCTCACAGAGTTACAGCTTTCCCCTCAAGAAGCCTATCGCTAAGACAGTTCTTGTGGAATTGGCAAAGTGATATTTGGAAGCCCATAGAGGGCTATGGTGAAAAGGGAACTATCCTCAAATGAAATCTGGAAAGAAGCTTTCTGAGAAACTGCTTTGTGTTCTGTTAATTCATCTCACAGAGTTACATCCGTATTTCGTGCATCTCTTTGCTAGCCTTATTTCTGTAGAATCTGAGAACAGATATTTCGGATCCCTTTGAAGACTATAGGGCCAAAGGAAATATCCTCCGATAATAAAGAGAAAGAAGCTTTCTGAGAAACTTCTTTGTGTTCTCTGAAATCATCTCACAAAGCTACAGCTTTCCCCTCAAGAAGCCTTTCGCTAAGACAGTTTTGTGGAATTTTGAAAGTGATATTTGGAACCCTTAGGGGAATATGGTGAAAAAGGAAATATCCTCAGATGAAATCTGGCAAGAAGTTTTCTGAGAAACTGCTCTGTGATGTGTGACTTCCATTCACAGTTACATCTGTATTTCGTGGATCTCTTTGCTAGCCTTATTTCTGTAGAATCTGAGAACAGATATTTCGGATCCCTTTGAAGACTATAGGGCCAAAGGAAATATCCTCCGATAACAAAGAGGAGGAAACTTTCTGAGAAACTTCTTTGTGTTCTGTGAAATCATCTCACAGAGTTACAGCTTTCCCCTTAAGAAGCCTATCGCTAAGACAGTTTTTGTGGAATTGGCAAAGTGATATTTGGAAGCCAATAGAGGGCTACGTTGAAAAGGGAACTATCCTCAAATGAAATCTTTAAAGAAGCTTTCTGAGAAAATGCTTTGTGTTCTGTTAATTCATCTCAGAGAATTACATCTGTATTTCGTGGATCTCTTTGCTAGCCTTATTTCTGTAGAATCTGAGAGCAGATATTTCGGATCCCTTTGAAGACTATAGGGCCAAAGGAAATATCCTCCGATAACAAAGAGAAAGAAGCTTTCAGAGAAACTTCTTTGGGTTCCGTGAAATCATCTCACAGAGTTACAGCGTTCTCCTCAAGAAGCCTTTCGCTAAGACAGTTTTCGTGGAATTCGGAAAGTGATATTTGGAAGCCCATAGAGGGCTATGGTGAAAAAGGAAATATCCTCAGATGAAATCTGGAAAGAAGTTTTCTGAGAAACTGCTCTGTGATGTGTGACTTCCACTCAGAGTTACATCTGTATTGCGTGGATCTATCTTTAGCCTTATTTCTGTGGAATCTGAGAACAGATAATTCGGATCCCTTTGAAGACTATAGGGGCAAAGGAAATATACTCCTATAACAAAGAGAAAGAAGCTTTCTGAGAAACTGCTTTGTGTTCTGTGAAATCATCTCACAGTTACAGCTTTCCCCTCAAGAAGCCTTTCGCTAAGATAGTTCTGGTGGAATTGGCAAAGTGATATTTGGAAACCCGTAGAGGGCTATGGTGAAAAAGGAAATATCCTCAGATGAAATCTGGAAAGAAGCTTTCTGAGAAACTGCTCTGTGATGTGTGACTTGCACTCACAGAGATACATCTGTATTTCGTGGTCTCTTTGTTAGACTTATTTCTGTGGAATCTGAGAACAGATATTTCGGATCCCTTTGAAGACTATAGGGCCACAGGAAATATCCTCCGATAACAAAGAGGAAGAAACTTTCTGAGAAACTTCTTTGTGTTCTGTGCAATCATCTCACAGCGTAACAGCTTTCCCCTCAAGAAGCCTTTCGCTAAGACAGTTCTTGTGGAATTGGCAAAGTGATATTTGGAAGTCCTTAGAAGGCTATGGTGAAAAAGGAAATATCCTCACATGAAATCTGGAAAGAAGCTTTCTGAGAAACTGCTTTGTGTTCTGTTAATTCATAACATAGAGTTACTTCTGTATTTCGTGGATCTCTTTGCTAGCCTTATTTCTGTAGAATCTGAGAACAGATATTTCGGATCCCTTTGAAGACTATAGGGCAAGAGGAATTATCCTCCGATAACAAAGAGGAAGAAACTTTCTGAGAAACTTCTTTGTGTTCTGTGAAATCATCTCACAGAGTTACAGCTTTCCCCTAAAGAAGCCTTTTGCTAAGACAGTTCTTGTGGAATTGGCAAAGTGATATATGGAAGACCATAGAGGCTATTTTGAAAAAGGAAATATAATGATATGAAATCTGCAAAGAAGCTTCCTGAGAAACTGCTTAGTGTTCTGTGAATTCATCTCACAGAGTTACATCTGTATTTCGTGGATCTCTTTGCTAGCTTATTTCTATGGAATCTGAGAACAGATATTTCGGATCCCTTTGAAGAGTATAGGGCCAAAGGAAATAACCTCCGATAAGAAAGAAAAGAAGCTTTCTGAGAAACTGCTTTGTGTTCTGTGAAATCATCTCATAGTTACAGCGTTGCCCTCAAGAAGCCTTTCGCTAAGATAGTTCTGGTGGAATTTGCAAAGTGATATCTGGAAACCCGTAGAGGGCTACGGTGAAAAAGTAAATATCCAAAGATGAAATCTGGAAAGAAGCTTTCTGAGAAACTGCTCTGTGATGTGTGACTTCAACTCACAGAGTTACATCTGTATTTCGTGGTTCTCTTTGCTAGACTTTTTTCTGTGGAATCTGAGAACAGATATTTCGGATCCGTTTGAAGACTATAGGGCCAAAGGAAATATCCTCCAATAACAAAGAGAAAGAAGCTTTCTGAAAAACTTCTTTGTGTTCAGTGCAATGATTTCACAGAGTTACAGCTTTCCCCTCAAGAAGCCTTTCGGTGCGATAGTTCTGGTGGAATTGGCAAAGTGATATTTGGAAACCCGTAGAGGGCTATGGTGAAAAAGGAAATATCCTCAGATGAAATCTGGAAAGAAGCTTTCTGCGAAACTGCTTACTGTTCTGTTAATTCATCTCACTGAGTTAAATCTGACTTTCGTGCATCTCCTTGCTAGCCTTATTACTGTGGAATCTGAGAACAGATATTTCGGATCCCTTTGAAGATTATAGGGCCAAAGGAAATATATTCCGATTACAAAGAGAAAGAAGCTTTCTGAGATACTGTTTTGTGTTCTGTGAAATCATCTCACAGTTACAGCTATCCCCTCAAGAAGCCTTCCGCTAAGACAGTTCTTGTGGAATTGGCAACGTGATATTTGGAAGCCCATTGAGTGCTATGGTGAAAAAGGTAATATCCTCAGATGAAATCAGGAAAGGAGCTTTCTGAGTAACTGCTTAGTGTTCTGTTAATTCATCTCACCGAGTTGCATCTGTATTTCGTGGATCTCTTTGCTAGCCTTATTTCTGTGGAATCTGAGAACAGATATTTCGGATCCCTTTGAAGACTATAGGGCCAAAGTAAATATCCTCCGATAACAAAGAGAAAGAAGCTTTCTGAGAAAATTCTTTGTGTTCTGTGAAATCATCTTACAGAGTTACAGCTTTCCCCTCAAGAAGCCTTTCGCTAAGACAGTTTTTGTGTAATTGGCAAAGTGATATTTGGAAGCCCATAGAGGGCTATGGTGAAAAAGGAAACATCCTCAGATGAAATCTGGAAAGAAGATTTCTGAGTAACTGCTCTGTGATGTGTGAGTTCCACTCACAGAGTTACATCTGTATTTCGTGGATCACTTTGCTAGCCTTATTTCTGTGGAATCTGAGAACAGATATTTCGGATCCCTATGATAACTATAGGGCCAAAGGAAATATCCTCCGATAACCAAGAGAAAGAAGCTTTCTGAGAAACTTGTTTCTGTTCTGTGAGATCATCTCACTGAGTTACAGCTTTCCCCTCAAGAAGCATTTCGCTAAGACAGTTCTTGTTTAATTGGCTAAGTGATATTTGGAAGCCCATAGTGTGGTACGGTGAAAAATGAAATATCCTCTGATGAAAACTGGAAAGAAGCTTTCTGAGAAACTGCTTAGTGTTCTTTGAATTCAACTCACAGAGTTACATCTGTATTTCGTGGATCTCTTTGCTAGCCTTATTTTTGTGGAATCTGAGAACAGATATTTCGGATCCCTTTGAAGACGATAGGGCCAAAGGAAATATACTCCGATTATAAAGAGAAAGAAGCTTTCTGAGAAACTGCTTTGTGTTCTGTGCAATCATCTCACAGAGTAACAGCTTTACCCTCAAGAAGCCTTTCGTTAAGACAGTTCTTGTGGAATTGGCAAAGTGATATTTGGAAGCCCTTAGAAGGCTACGGTGAAAAAGGAAATATCCTCAGATGAAATCTGGAAAGAAGCTTTCTGAGAAACTGCTCTGTGATGTGTGACTTTCACTCACAGAGTTTCATCTGTATTTCGAGAATCTCTTTGCTAGCCTTATTTCTGTGGAATCTGAGAACAGATATTTTGGATCACTTTGATGACTATAGGGCCAAAGGACATATCCTCCGATACCAATGAGAAAAAAACTTTCTGAGAAACTTCTTTGTGTTCTGTGCAATCATCTTACAGAGTTCCAGCTCTCCCCTCAAGAAGCCTTTCGCTAAGAAAGTTCTTGTGGAATTGGCAAACTGATATTTGGAAGCCCATAGAGGGCTATGCTGTAAAAGTGAATAATCTCAGATGAAATCTGGAAAGAAGATTTCTGAGAAACTGCTCTGTGATTTGTGAGTTCCACTCACAGAGTTACATCTGTATTTCGTGGATCACTTTGCTAGCCTTATTTCTGTGGAATATGAGAACAGATATTTCGGATACCTTTGAAAACTATAGGGCCAAGGAAATATCCTCCGATAACCAAGAGAAAGAAGCTTTCTGACAAACTTCTTTGTGTTCTGTGAAATCATCTCACTGAGTTACAGCTTTCCCCTGAAGAAGTCTTTCGCTAGGACAGTTCTTGTGGAATTGGAAAAGTGATATTTGGAAGCCCATAGTGGGCTAAGGTGAAAAAGGAAATATCCTCAGATGAAATCTTGAAAGAATCTTTCTGAGAAACTGCTTAGTGTTCTCTGAATTCATCTCACAGAGTTACTTCTGTATTTCGTGGATCTCTTTGCTAGCCTTTTTTCCATGGAATCTGAGAACAGATATTTCGGATCCCTTTGAAGACTACAGGGCCAAAGGAAATATCCTCCGATAACAAAGAGAAAGAAGCTTTCGAAAAACTTCTTTGTGTTCTGTGTAATGATTTCACAGAGTTACAGCTTTCCCCTCAAGAAGCCTTTCGGCGAGATAGTTCTGGTGGAATTGGCAAAGTGATATTTGGAAACCCGTAGAGGGCTATGGTGAAAAAGGAAATATCCTCCGATGAAATCTGGAAAGAAGCTTTCTGCGAAACTGCTTAGTGTTCTGTTAATTCATCTCACTGAGTTAAATCTGACTTTCGTGCATCTCTTTGCTAGCCTTATTTCTGTGGAATCTGAGAACAGATATTTCGGATCCCTTTGAAGATTATAGGGCCAAAGGAAATACCCTCCGATAACAAAGAGAAAGAAGCTTTCTGAGATACTGCTTTGTGTTCTGTGAAATCATCTCACAGTTACAGCTATCACCTCAAGAAGCCTTCAGCTAAGACAGTTCTTGTGGAATTGGCAAGGTGATATTTGGAAGCCCATTGAGTGCTATGGTGAAAAAGAAATTATCCTCAGATGAAATCTGGAAAGGAGATTTCTGAGTAACTGCTTAGTGTTCTCTTAATTCATCTCACAGAGTTGCATCTGTTTTTCGTGGATCTCTTTGCTAGCCTTATTTCTGTGGAATCTGAGAACAGATATTTCGGATCCCCTTGAAGACTATAGGGCCAAAGGAAATATCCTCACATAGCAAAGAGAAAGAAGCTTTCTGAGAAACTTCTTTGTGTTCTGTAAAATCATCTCACAGAGTTACAGCTTTCAACTCAAGAAACCTTTCGCTAAGACAGTCCTTGTGGAATTGGCAAAGTGATATTTGGAAGCCCACAGACGGCTATATTGAAAAAGGAAATATCCTCAGATGAAATCTGGAAAGAAGCTTTCTGCGAAACTGCTTAGTGTACTGTTAATTCATCTCACAGAGTTACAGCTGAGTTTCGTGCATCTCTTTGCTAGCCTTATTTCTGTGGAATCTGAGAACAGATATTGCGGATCCCTCTGAAGATTATAGGGCCAAAGGAAATGTCCTCCGATAACAAAGAGAAAGAAGCTTTCTGAGAAACTGCTTTGTGTTCTGTGAAATCATCTCACAGTTACAGCTTTCCCCTGAAGAAGCCTTTCGCTATGACAGTTCCTGTGGAATTGGCAAGGTGATATTTGGAAGCCCATTGATTGCTATGGTGAAAAAGGAAATATCCTCAGATGAAATCTGGAAAGGAGCTTTCTGAGTAACTGCTTAGGGTTCTGTTAATTCATCTCAGAGAGTAGCATCTATATTTCGTGGATCTCTTTGATAGCCTTATTTCTGTGGAATCTGAGAACAGATATTGCGGATCCCTCTGAAGATTATAGGGCCAAAGGAAATATCCTCCGATAACAAAGAGAAAGAAGCTTTCAGAGAAACTTCTTTGTGTTCTGTGAAATCATCTCACAGAGTTACAGCTTTCAACTCTAGAAGCCTTTCGCTAAGACAGTTCTTGTTTAATTGGCAAAGTGATATTTGGAAGCCCATAGAGGGCTATGGTGTAAAAGGAAATATCCTCAGATGACATCTGGAAAGAAGCTTTCGAAGAAACTGCTTAGTTTTCTGTTGATTCATCTCAGAGAGTTACATCTGTATTTCGTGGATCTCTTTGCTAGCCTTATTTCTGTGGAATCTGAGAACAGATATTTCGGATCCCACTGAAGATTATAGGGCCAAAGGAAATATCCTCCGATAACAAAGAGAAAGAAGCTTTCTGAGAAACTTCTTTGTGTTCTGTGAAATCATCTCACAGAGTTAGAGCTTTCCCGTCAAGAAGCCTTTCGCTAAGACAGATCTTGTGGAATTGGCAAAGTGATATTTGCAAGCCCATAGAGGGATATGGTGAAAAAGGAAATATCCTCAGATGAAATCTGGAAAAAAGCTTTCTGCGAAACTACTTAGTGTTCTGTTAATTCATCTCACAGAGTTACATCTGTGTTTTGTGGATTTCTTTGCTAGCCTTATTTCTGTGGAATCTTAGAACAGATATTTCGGATCCCTTTGAAGTCTATAGCGCCAAAGGAAATATCCTTCTGTAACAAAGAGAAAGAAACTTTCTAAGAACCTTCTTTGTGTTCTGTGAAATCATCTCATAGAGTTACAGCTTTCCCCTTAAGAAGCCTATCGCTAAGACAGTTCTTGTGGAATTGGCAAAGTGATATTTGGAAGCCCTTAGAGGGCTATGGTGAAAAGGGAACTATCCTCAAATGAAATCTAGAAAGAAGCTTTCTGAGAAACTGCTTTGTGTTCTGTTAATTCATCTCACAGAGTTACTTCTGTATTTCGTGGATCACTTTGTTAGCCTTATTTCTGTGGAATCTGAGAACTGATATTTCGGATCTGTTTGAAGACTATAGGGAAAAAGTAAATATCCTCTGATAACAAAGAGAAAGAAGCTTTCTGAGAAACTTCTTTGTGTTCAGTGAAATCATCTCACAGATTTACAGCTGCCCCCTCAAGAAGCCTTTCGCTAAGACAGTTTTTGTGGAATTGGCAAAGTGATATTTGGAAGCCCATAGAGGGCTATGGTGAAAAAGGAAATATCCTCAGATGAAATCTGGAAAGAAGTTTTCTGAGAAACTGCTCTGTGATGTGTGACTTCCACTCACAGTTACATCTGTATTTCGTGGACCTCCTTCTAGCCTTATTTCTGTGGAATCTGAAAACAGATATTTCGGATCACTTTGAAGACTATAGGGCCAAAGGACATATCCTCCGATAACAAAGAGAAAAAAGCTTTCTGAGAAACTTCTTGGTGTTTTGTGAAATCATCTCACAGAGTTAGAGCTTTCCCGTCAAGAAGCCTTTCGCTTAGACAGTTCTTGTGGAATTGGCAAAATGATATTTGGAAGCCCATGGTGGGCTATGGTGAAAAAGGAAATATCCTCAGATGAAATCTGGAAAGAAGCTTTCTGAGAAACTGCTTAATGTTCTGTGAATTCCTCTCACAGAGTTACATCTGTATTTCGTGAATCTCTTTGCTAGCCTTATTTCTGTGGAATCTGAGAACAGATATTTCGGATCCCTTTGAAGACGATGGGGCCAAAGGAAATATACTCCGATAACAAAGAGAAAGAAGCTTTCTGAGAAACTGCTTTGTGTTCTGTGAAATCATCTCAAAGATTTACAACTTTCCCCTCAAGAAGCCTTTCGCTAAGACAGTTCTTGTGGAATTGGCAAAGGGATATTTAGAAGCCCATAGAGGGCTATGGTGAAAAAGGAAATATCCTCAGATGAAATCTGGAAAGAAGCTTTCTGAGAGACTGCTCTGTGATGTGTGACTTCCACTCACAGAGTTACATCTGTATTTCGTGGATCTCTTTGCTAGCCTTATTTCTGTGGAATCTGAGAACAGATATTTCGGATCCCTTTGAAGACAATAGGACCAAAGGAAATAACCTCCGACAACAAAGAGAAAGAAGCTTACTGAGAAACTCCTTTGTGTTCTGTGAAATCATCTCACAGAGTTACACCTTTCCCCTCAAGAAGACTTTCGCTAAGATAGTTCTCGTGGAATTGGCAAAGTGACATTTAGAAGCCCAGAGAGGGCTATGGTGAAAAAGGAAATATCCGCAGATGAAATCTGGAAAGAAGCTTTCTGAGAAACTGCTTAGTGTTCTGTTAACTCATCTCACAGAGTTACATCTGTATTTCGTGGATCTGTTTGCTAGCCTCATTTCTGTGGAATCTGAGAACAGATATTTCTGATCCCTTTGAAGACTATAGGGCCAAAGTAAATATCCTCCGATAATAAAGAGAAAGAAGCTTTCTGAGACACTTCTTTTTGTTCTGTGAAATCATCTCACGGAGTTACAGCTTTCCCCTCAAGAAGCCTTTCGACAAGACAGTTCTTGTGGAATTGGCAAAGTGATATTTGGAAGCCCATAGAGGGCTATGTTGAAAAAGGAAATATCCTCAGATGAAATCTGGAAAGAAGCTTTCTGAGAGATTGCTCTGTGATGTGTGACTTCCACTCACAGAGTTACATCTGTATTTCGTGGATCTCTTTGCTAGCCTTATTTCTGTGGAATATGAGAACAGATATTTCGGATCCCTTTGAAGCCTATAGGCCAAAGGAAATATCCTCCGAAATCAAAGAGAAAGAATCTTTCTGAGAAACTTCTTTGTGTCTGTGAAATCATCTCACAGAGTTACAGCTTTCCCCTCAAGAAGCCTTTTGCTCTGACAGTTCTTGTGGAACTGGCAGAGTAAAATTTGGAAGCCCATAGAGGGCTATGGTGAAAAAGGAAATACCCTCAGATGAAATCTGGAAAGAAGCTTTCTGTGAGACTGCTCTGTGATGTGTGACTTCCACTCACAGAGTTACATCTGTATTTCGTGTATCTCTCTGCTAGCCGTATTTCTGTGGAATCTGAGAACAGACATTTCGGATGCCTTTGAAGACTATAGGGCCAAAGGAAATATCCTCCGATAACAAAGACAAAGAAGCTTTCTGAGAAACTTCATGGAGTTCTGTGGAATCATCTCAAAGAGTTGCAGCTTTCGCCTCAAGAAGCCATTCGCTATGACAGTTCTTGTGCAATTGGCAAAGTGATATTTGGAAGCCCATAGAGGGTTATGGGGAAAAAGGAAATAACCTCAGATGAAATCTGGAAAGAAGCTTTCTGAGAAGCTGCTTAGTGTTCTGTTAATTCATCGCACAGAGTTACATTCGTATTTCGTGGATCTCTTTGCTAGCCTTATTCCTGTGGAATCCGAAATGAGATATTTCATATCCCTTTGAAGATTATAGGGCCAAAGGAAATATCCTCCGATAACAAAGAGAAAGAAGCTTTCTGAGAAACTTCTTTGAGTTCTGTGAAACCATCTCACAGATTTACAGCTTTCCCCTCAAGAAGCCTTTCGCTAAGACAGTTCCTGTGGAATTGGCAAAGTAATATTTGGAAGCCCATAGAGGGCTATGGTGAAAACGGAAATATCCTCAGATGAAATCTGGAAAGATGTTTTCTGAGAAACTGCTTAGTGTTCTGTTATTTCATCTCACCGAGTTACATCTGTATTTCGTGGATCTCTTTGCTAGCCTTATTCCTGTGGAATCTGAAATCAGATATTTCGGATCCCTTTGATGACTATAGGGCCAAAGAAAATATCCTCCGATAACAAAGAGAAAGAAGCTTTCTGAGAAACTTCTTTGAATTCTGTGAAATCATCTCACAGATTTACAGCTTTCCCCTCAAGAAGCCTTTCGCTAAGACAGTTCCTGTGGAATTGGCAAAGGGATATTTAGAAGCCCATAGAGGGCTATGGTGAAAAAGGAAATATCCTCAGATGAAATCTCGAAAGAAGCTTTCTGAGAGACTGCTGTGAGATGTGTGACTTCCACTCACAGAGTTACATCTGTATTTCGTGGATCTCTTTGCTAGCCTTATTTCTGTGGAATCTGAGAACAGATATTTCGGATCCCTTTGAAGACTATAGGACCAAAGGAAATAACCTCCGACAACAAAGAGAAAGAAGCTTTCTGAGAAACTCCTTTGTGTTCTGTGAAATCATCTCACAGAGTTTCACCTTTCCCCTCAAGAAGCCTTTCCCTAAGATAGTTCTCGTGGAATTGGCAAAGTGACATATGGAAGCCAAGAGAGGGCTATGGTGAAAAAGGAAATATCCTGAGATGAAATCTGGAAAGAAGCTTTCTGAGAAACTGCTTAGTGTTCTGTTAATTCTTCTCACAGAGTTACATCTGTATTTCGTGCATCTCTTTGCTAGCCTCATTTCTGTGGAATCTGAGAACAGATATTTCGGATCCCTTTGAAGACCACAGGTCCAAAGGAAATATCCTCCGAAAACAAAGAGAAAGAAGCTTTCAGAGAAACTTCTTTGTGTTCTGTGAAATCATCTCACAGAGTTACAGCTTTCCCCTCAAGAAGCCTTTCGCTAAGACAGTTCTTGTGGAATTGGCAAAGTGATATTTGGAAGCCCATAGAGGGCTATGGTGTAAAAGGAAATATCCTCAGATGAAATCTATAAAGAAGCTTTCTGAGAAACTGCTCTGTGATGTGTGACTTCCACTCAGAGAGTTACACCTGTATTTCGTGGATCTCTTTGCTAGCCTTATTTCTGTGAAATCTGAGAACAGATATTACGGATTCCTTTGAAGACTATACTACCAAAGCAAATATCCTTGGATAACAAAGAGAAAGAAGCTTTCTGAGAAACTTCTTTGTGTTCTGTGAAATCATTTACCAGAGTTACAGCTTTCCCCTCAAGAAGCCTTTCGCTAAGACAGTTCTTGCGGAATTGGCCAAGTGATATTTGGAAGCCCATAGAGGGCTATGGTGAAAAAGGATATATCCTCAGTTGAAATCTGGAAAGAAGCTTTCTGACAAACTGCTTAGTGTTCCGTTAATTCTTCTCACAGAGTTACATCTGTATTTTGTGAATCTCTTTGCTAGCCTTATTTCTGTGGAATCTGAGAACAGATATTTTGGGTCACTTTGAAGACTATGGGGCCAAAGGCAATATCCTCCGATAAGAAAGAGAAATAAGCTTTCTGAGAAATTTCTTTGTGTTCTGTGAAATCATCTCACAGAGTTTCAGCTTTCCCCTCTAGAACCCTTTCTCTAAGACAGTTCTTGTGGAATTGGCAAAGTGATATTTGGAAGCCCATAGAGGGCTAAGGGGAAAAAGGAAATATCCTCAGACGAAATCTGGAAAGAAGCTTTCTGAGAAACTGCTTAGTGTTGTGGTAATTCATCTCACAGAGTTACATCTCTGTTTCGTGGATCTCTTTGCTAGCCTTATTTCTGTGGATTCTGATAACAGATATTACGGATCCCTTTGAAGACTATAGGGCCAAAGGAAATATCCTCCGATAACAAAGAGAAAGAAGCTTTCTGAGAAACTTCTTGGTGTTCTGTGAAATCATCTCACAGACTTACACTTTTCACCTCAAGAAGCCTTTCGATAAGACAGTTCTTGTGGAATTGGCAAAGTGATATTTAGAACCCATGGAGGGCTATGTTGAAAAAGGAAATATCCTCAGATGAAATCTGGAATGAAGCTTTCGGAGAAACTGCTTAGTGTTCTGTTAAGTCATCATACAGTGTTACATCTGTATTTCGTGGATCTTTTTCCTAGCGTTATTTCTGTGAAATCTGAGAACAGATATTTCGGATCCCTTTGAAGACTTTAGTACCAAAGGAAATATCCTCCGATAACAAAGAGAAAGAATCTTTCTGAGAAACTTCTCTGTGTTCTGTGAAATCATCTCACAGAGTTACAGCTTTCCCGTCAAGAAGCCTTTCGCTAAGACAGTTCTTGTGGAATTGGCAAAGTGATATATGGAAGTCCCTAGAGGGCTATGGTGAAAAAGGAAATATCCTCCGATGAAATCTGGAAAGAAGCTTTCTGAGAAACTGCTTAGTGTTGTGTTAATTCATCTCACAGAGTTACATCTTTATTTCGTGGATCTCCTTGCTAGCCTTATTTCTGTGGATTCTGAGAACAGATATTTCGGATCACTTTGAGGACTATAGAGCCAAAGGAAATATCCTCCGAAAACAAAGAGAAAGAACCGTCTGAGAAACTTCTTTGTGTTCTGTGAAATCATCTCACAGAGTTACATCATTCCCCTCAAGAAGCCTTTCGCTTAGACAGTTCTTGTTTAATTGGCAAAGTGATATTTGGAAGCCCATAGACGACTACGGTGCAAAGGGAAATATCCTCAGATGAAATCTGGAAAGAAGCTTTCTGAGAAACTGCTTAGTGTTCTGTTAATTCACCTCACAGAGTTACATCTGTATGTCGTGGATCTCCTTGCTAGCCTTATTTCTCTGTGATCTGACAACAGATATTTCGGATCCCTTTGAAGACAATAGGGACATAGGAAATATCATCCGATAACAGAGAGAAAGAAGCTTTCTGAGAAACTTCTTTGTGTTCTGTGAATTCAACTCACAGAGTTACAGCTTTTCCCTCAACAAGCCTTTCGCTAAGACAGTTCTTGTGGAATTGGCAAAGTGATATTTGGAAGCACATAGAAGGCTATGGTGAAAAAGTAAATATCCTCAGATGAAATCTGGAAAGAAGCTATCTGAGAAACTGCTTAGTGTTTTGTTAATTCATCTCACACAGTTATATCGGTATTTCGTGTAATCTTTCCTAGCCTTATTTCTGTGGAATCTGAGAACAGATATTACGGAACCCTCTGAAGACTATAGGGCCAAAGGAAATATCCTCCGATAACAAAGCGAAAGATGCTTTCTGAGAAACTTCTTTGTGTTCTGTGAAATCATCTCACAGAGTTACAGCTTTCCCCTCAAGAAGCCTTTCGCTAAGACACTTATTGTGGAATTGGCCAAGTGATATTTGGAAGTCCCTAGAGGGCTATGTTGAAAAAGGAAATATCCTCAGACGAATTCTGGAAAGAAGCTTTCTAAGAACTGCTTAGTGTTGTGTTAATTCATCTCACAGAGTTACATCTGTATTTCGTGGATCTCTTTGTTAGCCTTATTTCTGTGGAATCTGAGAACAGATATTTCGGAAACCTCTGAAGACTATAGGGCCAAAGGAAATATCCTCCGATAACAAAGAGAAAGAAGCTTTCTGAGAAACTTCTTTGTGTTCTGTGAAATCATCTCACAGAGTTACAGCTTTCGCCTCAAGAAGCCTTTCGCTAAGATAGTTCTTGTGGAATTGGCAAAGTGTTATTTGGAAACCCATAGAGGGCTATGGTGAAAAAGGAAATATCCTCAGATGAAATCTGGAAAGAAGCTTTCTGAGAAACTGCTTAGTGTTCTGTTAATTCATCTCAAAGGGCTACATCAGTATTTCGTGGATCTCTTTCCTAGCATTATTTCTGTGGAATCTGAGAACAGATATTTCCGAACCCTTTGAAGCCTCTAGTGCATTAAGGAAGTATCCTCCGATAACAACGAGAAAGAACCTTTCTGAGAAACTTCTTTGTGTTCTGTGAAATCGACTCACAGAGTTACAGCTTTCCCCTCAAGAAGCCTTTCGCATGACAGTTCTTGTGGAATTGCCAATGTGATATTTGGAAGCCCATAGAGGGCTACGGTGAAAAACGAAATATCCTCAGATGAAATCTGGAAAGAAGCTTTCTGAGAATCTGCTCTGTGATGTGTGACGCCCACTCACAGCGTTACATCTGTATTTCGTGGATCTCTTTTCTAGCCTTATTTCTGTGGAATCTGAGCACAGATATTTCGGATCCCTTTGAAGACTATAGGGCCAAAGGAAATATCCTCCGATAAAAAAGAGAAAGAAGATTTCTGAGAAACTTTTTTGTGTTCTGTGAAATCATCTCACAGAGTTACAGCTTTCGCCTCAAGAAGCCTTTCGCTAAGACGGTTCTTGTGGAATTGGCAAAGAGATATTTGGAAACCCATAGATGGCTATGGTGAAAAAGGAATAATCCTCAGATGAAATCTGGAAAGAAGCTTTCTGAGAAACTACTTAGTGTTGTGTTAATTCATCTCACAGAGTTACATCTGTATTTCGTGGATCTCTTTGCTTGCCTTATTTCTGTGGAATCTGAGATCAGATATTTCGGAACCCTCTGAAGACTATAGTGTCAAAGGAAATATCCTCCGATAGCAAAGAGACAGAAGCTTACTGAGAAACTTCTTTGTGTTCTGTGAAATCATCTCACAGAGATACAGCTTTCCCCTAAAGAAGCCTTTCGCTAAGACAGTTCTTGTGGAATTGACAAAGTGATATTTGGAATCCCATAGAGTGCTATGGCGAAAAGGGAAATATCCTCTGATGAAATCTGCAAAGAAGCTTTCTGAGAAAATGCGAGGGCTGTGGTGAAAAAGGAAATATCCTCAGATGATATCTGGAAAGAAGCTTTCTGAGAAACTGCTTAGTGTTCTGTTAATTCATCTCACAGAGCTACATCTCTGTTTCCTGGATCTCTTTGCTAGCCTTATTTCTGTGGATTCTGATACCAGATATTTCGGATCCCTTTGAAGACTATAGGGCCAAAGGAAATATCCTCCGATAACAAAGAGAAAGAAGCTTTCTGAGAAACTTTTTTGTGTTCTGTGAAATCATCTCACAGAGTTACAGCTTTCCCCTCAAGAAGACTTTCGCTAAGACAGTTCTTGTGGAATTGGAAAAGTGATATATGGAAGTCCCTAGAGGGTTATGGTGAAAAAGGAAATATCCTCAGATGAATTCTGGAAAGAAGCTTTCTGAGAAACTGCTTAGTATTGTGGTAATTCATCTCACAGAGTTACATTTCTGTTTCGTGGATCTCTTTGCTAGCCTTATTTCTGTGGATTCTGATAACAGATATTACGGATCCCTTTGAAGACTATAGGGCCAAAGGAAATATCCTCCGATAACAAAGAGAAAGAAGCTTTCTGAGAAACTTCTTGGTGTTCTGTGAAATCATCTCACAGACTTACACTTTTCACCTCAAGAAGCCTTTCGATGAGACAGTTCTTGTGGAATTGGCAAAGTGATATTTAGAACCCATGGAGGGCTATGTTGAAAAAGGAAATATCCTCTGATGAAATCTGGAATGAAGCTTTCGGAGAAACTGCTTAGTGTTCTGTTAATTCATCATACAGTGTTACATCTGTATTTCGTGGATCTTTTTCCTAGCGTTATTTCTGTGAAATCTGAGAACAGATATTTCGGATCCCTTTGAAGACTTTAGTACCAAAGGAAATATCCTCCGATAACAAACAGAAAGAAGCTTTCTGAGAAACTTCTCTGTGTTCTGTGAAATCATCTCACAGAGTTACAGCTTTCCCCTCAAGAAGCCTTTCGCTAAGACAGTTCTTGTGGAATTGGCAAAGTGATATTTGGAAGTCCCTAGAGGGCTATGGTGAAAAAGGAAATATCCTCAGATGAAATCTGGAAAGAAGCTTTCTGAGAAACTGCTTAGTGTTGTGTTAATTCATCTCACAGAGTTACATCTGTATTTCGTGCATCTCTTTGCTTGCCTTATTTCTGTGGATTCTGAGAACAGATATTTCGGATCACTTTGAGGACTATAGAGCCAAAGGAAATATCCTCCGATAACAAAGAGAAAGAACCGTCTGAGAAACTTCTTTGTGTTCTGTGAAATCATCTCACAGAGTTACATCTTTCCCCTCAAGAAGCCTTTCGCTTAGACAGTTCTTGTGGAATTGGCAAAGTGATATTTGGAAGCCCATAGACGACTACGGTAAAAAGGGAAATATCCTCAGATGAAATCTGGAAAGAAGCTTTCTGAGAAACTGCTTAGTGTTCTGTTAATTCACCTCACAGAGTTACATCTGTATGTCGTGGATCTCTTTGCTAGCCTTATTTCTCTGTGATCTGACAACAGATATTTCGGATCCCTTTGAAGACAATAGGGACATAGGAAATATCATCCGATAACAGAGAGAAAGAAGCTTTCTGAGAAACTTCTTTGTGTTCTGTGAATTCAACTCACAGAGTTACAGCTTTCCCCTCAACAAGCCTTTCGCTAAGACAGTTCTTGTGGAATTGGCAAAGTGATATTTGGAAGCACATAGAGGGCGATGGTGAAAAAGGAAATATCCTCAGAGGAAATCTGGAAAGAAGCTATCTGAGAAACTGCTTAGTGTTTTGTTAATTCATCTCACACAGTTACATCGGTATTTCGTGTAATCTTTCCTAGCCTTATTTCTGTGGAATCTGAGAACAGATATTACGGAACCCTCTGAAGACTATAGGGCCAAAGGAAATATCCTCCGATAACAAAGCGAAAGATGCTTTCTGAGAAACTTCTTTGTGTTCTGTGAAATCATCTCACAGAGTTACAGCTTTCCCCTCAAGAAGCCTTTCGCTAAGACACTTATTGTGGAATGGGCAAAGTGATATTTGGAAGTCCCTAGAGGGCTATGGTGAAAAAGGAAATATCCTCAGACGAATTCTGGAAAGAAGCTTTCTGTGAAACTGCTTAGTGTTGTGTTAATTCATCTCACAGAGTTACATCTGTATTTCGTGGATCTCTTTGCTAGCCTTATTTCTGTGGAATCTGAGAACAGATATTTCGGAAACCTCTGAAGACTACAGGGCCAAAGGAAATATCCTCCGATAACAAAGAGAAAGAAGCTTTCTGAGAAACTTCTTTGTGTTCTGTGAAATCATCTCACAGAGTTACAGCTTTCGCCTCAAGAAGCCTTTCGCTAAGAAAGTTCTTGTGGAATTGGCAAAGTGATATTTGGAAACCCATAGAGGTCTATGGTGAAAAAGGAAATATCCTCAGATGAAATCTGGAAAGAAACTTTCTGAGAAACTGCTTAGTGTTCTGTTAATTCATCTCAAAGAGCTACATCAGTATTTCGTGGATCTCTTTCCTAGCCTTATTTCTCTGGAATCTGAGAACAGATATTTCCGAACCCTTTGAAGCCTCTAGGGCAATAAGGAAGTATCCTCCGATAACAATGAGAAAGAACCTTTCTGAGAAACTTCTTTGTGTTCTGTGAAATCGACTCACAGAGTTACAGCTTTCCCCTCAAGAAGCCTTTCGCAAAGACAGTTCTTGTGGAATTGGCAATGAGATATTTGGAAGCCCATAGAGGGCTACGGTGAAAAACGAAATATCCTCAGATGAAATCTGGAAAGAAGCTTTCTGAGAATCTGCTCTGCGATGTGTGAGGCCCACTCACAGCGTTACATCTGTATTTCGTGGATCTCTTTTCTAGCCATATTTCTGGGGAATCTGAGAACAGATATTTGGGATCCCATTGAAGACTATAGGACCAAAGGAAATATCCTCCGATACAAAGAGAAATAAGCTTTCTGAGAAACTTCTTTGTGTTCTGTGAAATCATCTCACAGAGTTACAGTTTTCCCCTCAAGAAGCCTTTCGCTAAGACAGTTCTTGTGGAATTGGCAAAGTGATATTTGGAAGCCCATAGAGGGCTATGGTGAAAAAGGAAATATCCTCAGATGAAATCTGGAAAGAAGCTTTCTGAGAAACTGCTTAGTGTTCTGTTAATTCATCTCACAGAGTTACATCAGTATTTCGTGGATCTCTTTGCTTGCCTTATTACTGTGGAGTCTGAGAACAGATATTTCGGATCCCTTTGAAGACTATAGGGCCAAAGGAAATATCCTCCGATAACAAAGAGAAAGAAGCTTTCTGAGAAACTTCTTTGTGTTCTTTGAAGTCATCTCACGGAGTTAGAGCTTTCCCTTCAAGAAGCCTTTCGCTAAGACAGTTTTTGTGGAATTGGCAAAGTGATATTTGGAAGCCCATAGAGGGCTACGGTGAAAATGGAAATATCCTCAGATGAAATCTGGAAAGAAGCTTTCTGAGAAACTGCTCTGTGATGTGTGACTTGCACTCACAGAGTTACATCTGTATTTCGTGCATCTCTTTGCTAGTCTTATTTCTGTGGAATCTGAGAACAGATATTTCGGATCCCTTTGAAGACTATAGGGCCAAAGGAAATATCCTCCGATAACAAAGAGAAAGAAACTTTCTGAGAAATTTCTTTGTGTTCTGTGATAACATCTCACAGAGTTATATCTTTCCCCTCAAAAGGCTTTTCTAAGAAATTTCTTAAGGAATTAGCAGAGTGATATTTGGAAGCCCATGGAGGGCTATGGTGAAAAAGGAAATATCCTCAGATGAAATCTGGAAAGAAGCTTTCTGAGAAACTGCTTAGTGTTCTGTTAATTCATCTCACAGAGTTACATCTGTATTTCGTGGATCTCTTTGCTAGCCTTATTTCTGTGGATTCTGAGAGCAGAAATTTCGTATCCCTTTGAAGACAACAGGGCCAAAGGAAATATCCTCCGATAACAAAGAGAAAGGATCTTTCTGAGAAACTTCTTTGTTTTCTGTGAAATCATCTCACAGAATTACAGCTCTCCCTTCAAGATGCCTTTCGCTAAGACAGTTCTTGTGGAATTGGCAAAGTGATATTTGGAAGCACTTTGAGGGCTATGGTGAGAAAGGAAATATCCTCAGATGAAATCTGGAAAGAAGCTTTCTGAGAAACTGCTTAGTGTTCTGTTAATTCATCTCACAGAGTTACGTCTGTATTTCGTGGATCTCTTTGCTAGCCTTATTTCTGTGGAATCTGAGAACAGATATTTCGGATCCCTTTGAAGACTATAGGACCAAAGGAAATATCCTCCGATAACAAAGAGAAAGAAGCTTTCTGAGAAACTTCTTTGTGTTATGTGAAATCATCTCACAGAATTACAGCTTTCCCCTCCATAAGACTTTCGCTAAGACAGTTCTTGGGGAATTGGAAAAGTGATATTTGGAAGCCCATAGAGGGCTATGGTGAAAAAGGAAATGTCCTCAGATGAAATCTGGAAAGAAGTTTTCTGAGAAACTGCTCCGTGATGTATGACTTCCACTCACAGATTTACATCTGTATTTCGTGGATCTCTTTTCTAGCCTTATTTCTGGGGAATCTGAGAACAGATATTTGGGATCCCATTGAAGACTATAGGACCAAAGGAAATATCCTCCGATACAAAGAGAAAGAAGCTTTCTGAGAAACTTCTTTGTGTTCTGTGAAATCATCTCACAGAGTTACAGCTTTCCCCTCAAGAAGCCTTTCGCTAAGACTGTTCTTGTGGAATTGGCAAAGTGATCTTTGGAAACCCATTGAGGGCTATGGTGAAAAAGGAAATATCCTCAGATGAAATCTGGAAAGAAGCTTTCTGAGAAACTGCTTAGTGTTCTGTTAATTCATCTCACAGAGTTACATCAGTATTTCGTGGATCTCTTTGCTTGCCTTATTACTGTGGAATCTGAGAACAGATATTTCGGATCCCTTTGAAGACTATAGGGCCAAAGGAAATATCCTCCGATAACAAAGAGAAAGAAGCTTTCTGAGAAACTTCTTTGTGTTCTTTGAAATCATCTCACAGAGTTAGAGCTTTCCCTTCAAGAAGCCTTTCGCTAAGACAGTTTTTGTGGAATTGGCAAAGTGATATTGGAAGCCCATTGAGGGCTACGGTGAAAATGGAAATATCCTCAGATGAAATCTGGAAAGAAGCTTTCTGAGAAACTGCTCTGTGATGTGTGACTTGCACTCACAGAGTTACATCTGTATTTCGTGCATCTCTTTGCTAGCCTTATTTCTGTGGAATCTGAGAACAGATATTTCGGATCCCCTTGAAGACTATAGGGCCAAAGCAAATATCCTACGATAACAAAGAGAAAGAAGCTTTCTGAGAAACTTTTTTGTGTTCTGTGAAATCATCTCACAGAGTTACAGCTTTCCCCTCAAGAAGCCTTTCGCTAAGACGGTTCTTGTGGAAATGGCAAAGAGATATTTGGAAACCCATAGATGGCTATGGTGAAAAAGGAATAATCCTCAGATGAAATCTGGAAAGAAGCTTTCTGAGAAACTACTTAGTGTTGTGTTAATTCATCTCACAGAGTTACATCTGTATTTCGTGGATCTCTTTGCTTGCCTTATTTCTGTGGAATCTGAGATCAGATATTTCGGAACCCTCTGAAGACTATAGGGCCAAAGGAAATGTCCTCCGATAACAAAGAGAAAGAAGCTTTCTGAGAAACTTCTTTGTGTTCTGTGAAATCATCTCACAGAGTTACAGCTTTCCCCTCCAGAAGCCTTTCGCTAAGACAGTTCTTGTGGAATTGGCAAAGTGATATTTGGAAGCCCTTAGAGGGGTATGGTGAAAAAGGAAATATCCTCAGATGAAATCTGGAAAGAAGCTTTCTGAGAAACTGCTTAGTGTTCTGTTAATTCATCTCACACAGTTACATCTGTATTTCGTGGATCTCTTTTCTAGCCTTATTTCTGTGGAATCTGTGAACAGATATTTCGGATCACTTTGAAGACTATAGGGCCAAAGTAAATATCCTCCGATAACAAAGAGAAAGAAGCTTTCTGAGAAACTTCTTTGTGTTCTGTGAAATCATCTCACAGATTTAGAGTTTCCACTCATGAAGCCTTTCGCTAAGACAGTCTTGTGGAATTGGCAAAATGATATTTGGAAGCCCATAGAGGGCAATGGTGAAAAAGGAAATATCCTCAGATGAAATATGGAAAGAAGCTTTCTGAGAAACTGCTTAGTTTTCTGTTAATTCACCTCACAGAGTTACAACTGTATTTCGTGAATCTCTTTGCTAACCTTATTTCTGTGGAATCTGAGAACAGATATTTCGGATCCCTTTAAAGACTATAGTGCCAAAGGAAATATCCTCCGATAGCAAAGAGACAGAAGCTTACTGAGAAACTTCTTTGTGTTCTGTGAAATCATCTCACAGAGTTACAGCTTTCCCCTAAAGAAGCCTTTCGCTAAGACAGTTCTTGTGGAATTGACAAAGTGATATTTGGAATCCCATAGAGTGCTATGGCGAAAAGGGAAATATCCTCATATGAAATCTGGAAAGAAGCTTTCTGAGAAACTGCTCTGTGATGTGTGACTTTCACTCAAAGAGTTACATCTGTATTTCGTGGATCTCTTTGCTTTCCTTATTTTTGTGGAATCTGAGAACAGATATTTCGGATCCCTTTGAAGACTACAGGGCCAAAGGAAATACCCTCCGATAACAAAGAGAAAGAAGCTTTCTGAAAAACTTCTTTGTGTTCTGTGAAATGATTTCACAGAGTTACAGCTTTCCCCTCAAGAAGCCTTTCGCTGAGAGAGTTCTGGTGGAATTGAAAAGTGATATTTGGAAACCCGTAGAGGGCTATGGTGAAAAAGGAAATATCCTCAGATGAAATCTGGAAAGAAGCTTTCTGCGAAACTGCTTAGTGTTCTGTTAATTCATCTCACTGAGTTAAATCTGACTTTCGTGCATCTCTTTGCTAGCCTTATTTCTGTGGAATCTGAGAACAGATATTTCGGATCCCTTTGAAGATTATAGGGCCAAAGGAAATATCCTCCGATAACAAAGAGAAAGAAGCTTTCTGAGACTCTGCTTTGTGTTCTGTGAAATCATCTCACAGTTACAGCTATCCCCTCAAGAAGCCTTCCGCTAAGACAGTTCTTGTGGAATTGGCAAGGTGATATTTGGAAGCCCATTGAGTGCTATGGTGAAAAAGGAAATATCCTCAGGTGAAATCTGGAAAGGAGCTTTCTGAGTAACTGCTTAGTGTTCTGTTAATTCATCTCACAGTGTTGCATCTGTATTTCGTGGATCTCTTTGCTAGCCTTATTTCTGTGGAATCTAAGAACAGATATTTCGGATCCCTTTGAAGACTATACGGCCAAAGGAAATATCCTCCGATAACAAAGAGAAAGAAGCTTTCTGAGAAACTTCTTTGTGTTCTGTGAAATCATCTCACAGAGTTACAGCTTTCCCCTCAAGAAGCCTTTCGCTAAGACTGTTCTTGTGGAATTGGCAAAGTGATTTTTGGAAGCCCATAGAGGGCTATTGTGAAAAAGGAAATATCCTCAGATTAAATCTGGAAAGAAGTTTTCTGAGAAACTATTCTGTGATGTGTGACTTCCACTCACAGTTACATCTGAATTTCCTGGATCCCTTTCTAGCCTTATTTCTGTGGAATCTGAGAACAGATATTTCGGATCCCTTTGAAGACTATAGGGCCAAAGGAAATATCCTCCGATAACAAAGAGAAAGAAGCTTTCTGAGAAACTTCTTTGTGTTCTGTGAAATCATCTCACAGTTACAGCTTTCCCCTCAAGGAGCCTTTCGCTAAGACAGTTCTTGTGTAATTGGCAAGGTGATATTTGGAAGCCCTTAGAGGGCTATGGTGAAAAGGGAACTATGCTCAAATGAAATCTGGAAGGAAGCTTTCTGTGAAACAGCTCTGTGATGTGTGACTTCCACTCACAGTTACATCTGTATTTGGTGGACCTCTTTCTAGCCTTATTTCTGTGGAATCTGAGAACAGATATTTCGGATCCCTTTGAAGACTATAGGGACAAAGGACATATCCTCCGATAACAATCAGAAAAAATCTTTCTGAGAAACTTCTTTGTGTTCTGTGAAACCATCTCACAGAGTTACAGCTTTCCCCTCAAGAAGCCTTCTGTTAAGACAGTTCTTGTGGAATTGGCAAAGTGATATTTGGAAGCCCATTGAGGGCTATGGTGAAAAAGGAATTATCCTCAGATGAAATCTGGAAAGAAGCTTTCTGAGAAACTGCTCTGTGATGTGTGACTTTCACTCAAAGAGTTACATCTGTATTTCTAGGTCACTTTGGTAGCCTTATTTCTGTGGATTCAGAGAACAGATATTTCGGATCCCTTTGAAGACTCTAGGGCGAAAGGAAATATCCTTCGATAACAGGGAGAAAGAAGCTTTCTGAGAATCTTCTTGGAGTTCTGTGAAATCATCTCACAGAGGTGCAACTTAACCCTCAAGAAGCCTTTGGCTATGACAGTTCTTGCGGAATTGGCAAAGTGATATTTGGAAGCCCATAGAGGGCTATGTTGAAAAAGGAAATATCCTCAGATGAAATCTTGAAAGAAGCTTTCTGAGAAACTGCTCAGTGATGTGTGACTTCTACTCACAGAGTTACATCTGTATTTCGTGGATCTCTTTGCTAGCCTTATTTCTGTGGAATCCGAGAACCGAAATTTCGGATCCCTTTGAAGACTATAGGACCAAAGGAAATATCCTTCGATAACAAAGAGAAAGAAGCTTTCTGAGAAACTTCTTTGTGTTCTGTAAAATCATCTCACAGAGTTACAGCTTTCCCAACAAGTAGCCTTTCGCTAAGACAGTTCTTCTGGAATTGGCAAAGTGATATTTGCAAGCCCATAGAGGGCAATGGTGAAAAAGGAAATATGCTCAGATAAAATCTGGAAAGAAGCTTTCTGAGAAACTGCTTAGTGTTCTGTTAATTCATCTCACAGAGTTACATGTGTATTTCGTCGATCTCTTTGCTAACCTTATTTCTGTGGAATCTGAGAACAGATATTTGGGATCCCTTTGAAGTCTATAGGGCCAATGGAAATATCCTCCGATAATAAAGAGAAAGAAGCTTTCTGAGAAACTTCTTTGTGTTCTCTGAAATCATCACACAGAGTTACAGCTTTCCCCTCAAGAAGCCTTTCGCTAAGACAGTTCTTGTGGAATTGGCAAGGTGGTATTTGGAAGCCAATAGAGGGCTATGGTGAAAAGGAAATATCCTCAGATGAAATCTGGAAAGAAGCTTTCTGAGAAACTGCTCTGTGATGTGTGACTTCCAATCTCAGAGTTACATCTGTATTTCGTGGGTCACTTTGCTAGCCTTATTTCTGTGGAATCTGAGAACAGATATTTGGGACCCCTTTGAAGACTATAGGGCCAAAGCAAATGTCCTTTGATAAGAAAGGGAAAGAAGCTTTCTGAGAAATTTCTTTGTGTTCTGTGAAATCATCTCACAGAGTTACAGATTTCCCCTCAAGAAGACTTTCGCTAAGACAGTTCTTGTGGAATTGGAAAATTGATATTTGGAAGCCCATAGAGAGCTATGGTGAAAACGGAAATATATTCAGATGAAATCTGGAAAGAAGCTTTCTGAGAAACGGCTCTTTGATTTGTGACTTCCACTCACAGAGTTACATCTGTATTTCGTGGATCTCTTTGCTAGCCTTATTTCTGTGGAATCTGACAACAGATATTTCGGATCCCTTTGAAGACTATAGGACCAAAGGAAATATCCTCCGAAAACAAAGAGGAAGAAGCTTTCTGAAAAACTTCTTTGTGTTCTGTGAAATCATCTCACAGAGTTACACCTTTCCCCTCAATAAGCCTTTCGCTAAGATAGTTCTCGTGGAATTGGCAAAGTGACATTTAGAAGCCCAGAGAGGGCTATGGTGAAAAAGGAAATATCCGCAGATGAAATCTGGAAAGAAGCTTTCTGAGAAACTGCTTAGTGTTCTGTTAACTCATCTCACAGAGTTACATCTGTATTTCGTGGATCTGTTTGCTAGCCTCATTTCTGTGGAATCTGAGAACAGATATTTCTGATCCCTTTGAAGACTATAGGGCCAAAGTAAATATCCTCCGATAACAAAGAGAAAGAAGCTTTCTGAGAAACTTCTTTTTGTTCTGTGAAATCATCTCACGGAGTTACAGCTTTCCCCTCAAGAAGCCTTTCGAAAAGACAGTTCTTGTGGAATTGGCAAAGTGATATTTGGAAGCCCATAGAGGGCTATGTTGAAAAAGGAAATATCCTCAGATGAAATCTGGAAAGAAGCTTTCTGAGAGATTGCTCTGTGATGTGTGACTTCCACTCACAGAGTTACATCTGTATTTCGTGGATCTCTTTGCTAGCCTTATTTCTGTGGAATATGAGAACAGATATTTCGGATCCCTTTGAAGCCTATAGGCCAAAGGAAATATCCTCCGAAATCAAAGAGAAAGAATCTTTCTGAGAAACTTCTTTGTGTCTGTGAAATCATCTCACAGAGTTACAGCTTTCCCCTCAAGAAACCTTTTGCTCTGACAGTTCTTGTGGAACTGGCAGAATAAAATTTGGAAGCCCATAGAGGGCTATGGTGAAAAAGGAAATACCCTCAGATGAAATCTGGAAAGAAGCTTTATGTGAGACTGCTCTGTGATGTGTGACTTCCACTCACAGAGTTACATCTGTATTTCGTGTATCTCTCTGCTAGCCGTATTTCTGTGGAATCTGAGAACAGATATTTCGGATGCCTTTGAAGACTATAGGGCCAAAGGAAATATCCTCCGATAACAAAGACAAAGAAGCTTTCTGAGAAACTTCATGGAGTTCTGTGGAATCATCTCAAAGAGTTGCAGCTTTCGCCTCAAGAAGCCATTCGCTATGACAGTTCTTGTGCAATTGGCAAAGTGATATTTGGAAGCCCATAGACGGTTATGGTGAAAAAGGAAATAACCTCAGATGAAATCTGGAAAGAAGCTTTCTGAGAAGCTGCTTAGTGTTCTGTTAATTCATCGCACAGAGTTACATCCGTATTTCGTGGATCTCTTTGCTAGCCTTATTCCTGTGGAATCCGAAATGAGATATTTCATATCCCTTTGAAGATTATAGGGCCAAAGGAAATATCCTCCGATAACAAAGAGAAAGACGCTTTCTGAGAAACCTCTTTGAGTTCTGTGAAACCATCTCACAGATTTACAGCTTTCCCCTCAAGAAGCCTTTCACTAAGACAGTTCCTGTGGAATTGGCAAAGTAATATTTGGAAGCCCATAGAGGGCTATGGTGAAAACGGAAATATTCTCAGATGAAATCCGGAAAGATGTTTTCTGAGAAACTGCTTAGTGTTCTGTTATTTCATCTCACAGAGTTACATCTGTATTTCGTGGATCTCTTTGCTAGCCTTATTCCTGTGGAATCTGAAATCAGATATTTCGCATCCCTTTGATGACTATAGGGCCAAAGAAAATATACTCCGATAACAAAGAGAAAGAAGCTTTCTGAGAAACTTCTTTGAATTCTGTGAAATCATCTCACAGATTTACAGCTTTCCCCTCAAGAAGCCTTTCGCTAAGACAGTTCCTGTGGAATTGGCAAAGTAATATTTGGAAGCCCATAGAGGGCTATGATGAAAAAGGAAATATCCTTAAATGAAATCTGGAAAGAAGCTTTCTGAGAGATTGCTGTGTGATGTGTGACTTCCACTCACAGAGTTACATCTGTATTTCGTGGATCTCTTTGCTAGCCTTATTCCTGTGGAATCTGAAATCTGATATTTCGGATGCTTTGAAGACTATAGGGAGAAAGGAAATATCCACCGACAACAAAGAGAAATAAGCTTTCTGAGAAACTTCTTTGTGTTCTGTGAAATCATCTCAAAGATTTACAACTTTCCCCTCAAGAAGCCTTTCGCTAAGACAGTTCTTGTGGAATTGGCAAAGGGATATTTAGAAGCCCATAGAGGGCTATGGTGAAAAAGGAAATATCCTCAGATGAAATCTCGAAAGAAGCTTTTTGAGAGACTGCTCTGTGATGTGTGACTTCCACTCACAGAGTTACATCTGTATTTCGTGGATCTCTTTGCTAGCCTTATTTCTGTGGAATCTGAGAACAGATATTTCGGTTCCCTTTGAAGACTATAGGACCAAAGGAAATAACCTCCGACAACAAAGAGAAAGAAGCTTTCTGAGAAACTCCTTTGTGTTCTGTGAAATCATCTCACAGAGTTACACCTTTCCCCTCAAAAAGCCTTTCGCTAAGATAGTTCTCGTGGAATTGGCAAAGTGACATATGGAAGCCAAGAGAGGGCTATGGTGAAAAAGGAAATATCCTGAGATGAAATCTGGAAAGAAGCTTTCTGAGAAACTGCTTAGTGTTCTGTTAATTCTTCTCACAGAGTTACATCTGTATTTCGTGCATCTCTTTGCTAGCCTCATTTCTGTGGAATCTGAGAACAGATATTTCGGATCCCTTTGAAGACCACAGGTCCAAAGGAAATATCCTCCGAAAACAAAGAGAAAGAAGCTTTCAGAGAAACTTCTTTGTGTTCTGTGAAATCATCTCACAGAGTTACAGCTTTCCCCTCAAGAAGCCTTTCGCTAAGACAGTTCTTGTGGAATTGGCAAAGTGATATTTGGAAGCCCATAGAGGGCTATGGTGAAAAAGGAAATATCCTCAGATGAAATCTATAAAGAAGCTTTCTGAGAAACTGCTCTGTGATGTGTGACTTCCACTCACAGAGTTACACCTGTATTTCGTGGATCTCTTTGCTAGCCTTATTTCTGTGAAATCTGAGAACAGATATTACGGATTCCTTTGAAGACTATACTACCAAAGCAAATATCCTTGGATAACAAAGAGAAAGAAGCTTTCTGAGAAACTTCTTTGTGTTCTGTGAAATCATTTACCAGAGTTACAGCTTTCCCCTCAAGAAGCCTTTCGCTAAGACAGTTCTTGCGGAATTGGCCAAGTGATATTTGGAAGCCCATAGAGGGCTATGGTGAAAAAGGATATATCCTCAGTTGAAAACTGGAAAGAAGCTTTCTGACAAACTGCTTAGTGTTCCGTTAATTCTTCTCACAGAGTTACATCTGTATTTTGTGAATCTCTTTGCTAGCCTTATTTCTGTGGAATCTGAGAACAGATATTTCGGGTCCCTTTGAAGACTATGGGGCCAAAGGAAATATCCTCCGATAAGAAAGAGAAATAAGCTTTCTGAGAAATTTCTTTGTGTTCTGTGAAATCATCTCACAGAGTTTCAGCTTTCCCCTCTAGAACCCTTTCTCTAAGACAGTTCTTGTGGAATTGGCAAAGTGATATTTGGAAGCCCATAGAGGGCTCTGGTGAAAAAGGAAATATCCTCAAATGAAATCTGGAAAGAAGCTTTCTGAGAAACTGCTTAGTGTTCTGTTAATTCAACTCACAGAGTTACATCTGTATTTCGTGAATCTCTTTGCTAGCCTTTTTTCTGTAGAATCTCAGAACAGATATTTCGGATCCCTTTGAAGACTATAGGGCCAAAGGAAATATCCTGCGATGACAATGAGACAGAAGCTTTCTGAGAATCTTCTTTGTGTTCTGTGAAATCATCTCACAGAGTTACAGCATTCCCCTTCAGAAGCCTTTCGCTAAGAGAGTTCTTGTGGAATTGGCAAAGTGATATTTGGAAGCCCATAGACGGCTATGGTTTAAAATGATATATCCTCTGATGAAATCTACAAAGAAGCTGTCTGAGAAACTGCTTAGTGTTCTGTTAATTCATATCACAGAGTTACATCTGTATTTCGTGCATCTCTTTGCTAGCCTCATTTCTGTGGAATCTGAGAACAGATATATCGGATCCCTTTGAAGACTATAGGGCCAAAGGAATTATCCTCCGATAACAAAGAGAAAGAAGCTTTTTGAGAAACTCCTTTGTTTTCTGTGAAATCATATGACAGAGTTACAGCTTTCCCCTCAAGAAGCCTTTCGCTAAGAGAGTTCTTGTGGAATGGCAAAGTGATATTTGGAAGCCCCTAGAGGGCTAGGGTGAAAAAGGAAATATCCTCAGATGAAATCTGAAGGAAGCTTTCCGAGAAACTGCTTAGTTTTCTGTTAATTCATCTCACAGCGTTACATCTGTATTTCGTGGATCTCTTTGCTAGGCTTTTTTCTGTGGAATCTGAGAACAGATATTTCGGATCCCTTTGAAGTCTATAGGGCCAAAGGAAATATCCTCCGATAACAAAGAGAAAGAAGCTTTCTGAGAAACTTCTTTGTGTTCTGTGAAATCATCTCACAAAGTTTCAGATTTCCCCTCAAGAAACCTTTCGGTAAGAAAGTTCTTGTGGAATTGGCAAAGTGATATTTGGAAGCCCACAGAGGGCAAGAGTGAAAAAGGAAATATCCACAGATGAAATCTGGAAAGAAGCTTTCTGAGAAACTGCTTAGTGTTCTGTTAATTCATCTCACAGAGTTACATCTGTATTTCGTGGATCTCTTTTCTAGCCTTATTTCTGTGGAATCTGTGAACAGATATTTCGGATCCCTTTGAAGACTATAGGGCCAAAGGAAATATCCTCCGATAACAAAGAGAAAGAAGCTTTCTGAGAAACTTCTTTGAGTTCTGTGAAATCATCTCACAGATTTACAGTTTCCACTCAAGAAGCCTTTCGCTAAGACAGTCTTGTGGAATTGTCAAAGCGATATTTGGAAGCCCATAGAGGGCAATGGTGAAAAAGGAAATATCCTCAGATGAAATCTGGAAAGAAGCTTTCTGAGAAACTGCTTAGTTTTCTGTTAATTCACCTCACAGAGTTACAACTGTATTTCGTGAATCTCTTTGATAACCTTATTTCTGTGGAATCTGAGAACAGATATTTCGGATCCCTTTAAAGACTATAGTGCCAAAGGAAATATCCTCCGATAGCAAAGAGACAGAAGCTTACTGAGAAACTTCTTTGTGTTCTGTGAAATCATCTCACAGAGTTACAGCTTTCCCCTAAAGAAGCCTTTCGCTAAGACAGTTCTTGTGGAATTGACAAAGTGATATTTGGAATCCCATAGAGGGCAATGGTGAAAAGGGAAATATCCTCAGATGAAATCTGCAAATAAGCTTTCTGAGAAAATGCGAGGGCTGTGGTGAAAAAGGAAATATCCTCAGATGATATCTGGAAAGAAGCTTTCTGAGAAACTGCTTAGTGTTCTGTTAATTCATCTCACAGAGTTACATCTCTGTTTCCTGGATCTCTTTGCTAGCCTTATTTCTGTGGATTCTGATAACAGATATTTCGGATCCCTTTGAAGACTATAGGGCCAAAGGAAATATCCTCCGATAACAAAGAGAAAGAAGCTTTCTGAGAAACTACTCTGTGTTCTGTGAAATCATCTCACAGAGTTACAGCTTTCCCATCAAGAAGACTTTCGCTAAGACAGTTCTTGTGGAATTGGCAAAGTGTTATATGGAAGTCCCTAGAGGGTTATGGTGAAAAAGGAAAGATCCTCAGATGAATTCTGGAAAGAATCTTTCTGAGAAACTGCTTAGTGTTGTGGTAATTCATCTCAGAGTTACATCTCTGTTTCGTGGATCTCTTTGCTAGCCTTATTTCTGTGGATTCTGATAACAGATATTACGGATCCCTTTGAAGACTATAGGGCCAAAGGAAATATCCTCCGATAACAAAGAGAAAGAACCGTCTGAGAAACTTCTTTGTGTTCTGTGAAATCATCTCACAGAGTTACATCTTTCCCCTCAAGAAGCCTTTCGCTTAGACAGTTCTTGTGGAATTGGCAAAGTGATATTTGGAAGCCCATAGACGACTACGGTGAAAAGGGAAATATCCTCAGATGAAATCTGGAAAGAAGCTTTCTGAGAAACTGCTTAGTGTTCTGTTAATTCACCTCACAGAGTTACATCTGTATGTCGTGGATCTCTTTGCTAGCCTTATTTCTCTGTGATCTGACAACAGATATTTCGGATCCCTTTGAAGACAATAGGGACATAGGAAATATCATCCGATAACAGAGAGAAAGATGCTTTCTGAGAAACTTCTTTGTGTTCTGTGAATTCAACTCACAGAGTTACAGCTTTCCCCTCAACAAGCCTTTCGCTAAGACAGTTCTTGTGGAATTGGCAAAGTGATATTTGGAAGCACATAGAGGGCGATGGTGAAAAAGGAAATATCCTCAGAGGAAATCTGGAAAGAAGCTATCTGAGAAACTGCTTAGTGTTTTGTTAATTCATCTCACACAGTTACATCGGTATTTCGTGTAATCTTTCCTAGCCTTATTTCTGTGGAATCTGAGAACAGATATTACGGAACCCTCTGAAGACTATAGGGCCAAAGGAAATATCCTCCGATAACAAAGCGAAAGATGCTTTCTGAGAAACTTCTTCGTGTTCTGTGAAATCATCTCACAGAGTTACAGCTTTCCCCTCAAGAAGCCTTTCGCTAGGACACTTATTGTGGAATGGGCAAAGTGATATTTGGAAGTCCCTAGAGGGCTATGGTGAAAAAGGAAATATCCTCAGACGAATTCTGGAAAGAAGCTTTCTGAGAAACTACTTAGTGTTGTGTTAATTCATCTCACAGAGTTACATCTGTATTTCGTGGATCTCTTTTCTAGCCTTATTTCTGGGGAATCTGAGAACAGATATTTGGGATCCCATTGAAGACTATAGGACCAAAGGAAATATCCTCCGATACAAAGAGAAATAAGCTTTCCGAGAAACTTCTTTGTGTTCTGTGAAATCATCTCACAGAGTTACAGCTTTCCCCTCAAGAAGCCTTTCGCTAACACAGTTATTGTGGAATTGGCAAAGTGATATTTGGAAGCCCATAGAGGGCTATGGTGAAAAAGGAAATATCCTCAGATGAAATCTGGAAAGAAGCTTTCTGAGAAACTGCTTAGTGTTCTGTTAATTCATCTCACAGAGTTACATCAGTATTTCGTGGATCTCTTTGCTTGCCTTATTACTGTGGAGTCTGAGAACAGATATTTCGGATCCCTTTGAAGACTATAGGGCCAAAGGAAATATCCTCCGATAACAAAGAGAAAGAAGCTTTCTGAGAAACTTCTTTGTGTTCTTTGAAATCATCTCACAGAGTTAGAGCTTTCCCTTCAAGAAGCCTTTCGCTAAGACAGTTTTTGTGGAATTGGCAAAGTGATATTTGGAAGCCCATAGAGGGCTACGGTGAAAATGGAAATATCCTCAGATGAAATCTGGAAAGAAGCTTTCTGAGAAACTGCTCTGTGATGTGTGACTTGCACTCACAGAGTTACATCTGTATTTCGTGCATCTCTTTGCTAGCCTTATTTCTGTGGAATCTGAGAACAGATATTTCGGATCCCTTTGAAGACTATAGGGCCAAAGGAAATATCCTCCGATAACAAAGAGAAAGAAGCATTCCGAGAAACTTCTTTGTGTTCTGTGAAGTCATCTCACAGAGTTACAACTTTCTCCTCAAGAAGCCTTTCGCTAAGACAGTACTTGTGGAATTGGCAAAGTGATATTTGGAAGCCCATTGATGGCTATTTTGAAAATGGAAATATCCTCAGATGATATCTGGAAAGAAGCTTTCTGAGAAACTGCTTAGTGTTCTGTTAATTCATCTCACAGAATTATAACTGTATTTCGTGGATCTCTTTGCTAGCCTTATTTCTGTGGAATCGGAGAACAGATATTTCGGATCCCTTTGAAGACTATAGGGCCAAAGGAAATATCCTCCGATAACAAAGAGAAAGAAGCTTTCTGAGAAACTTCTTTGTGTTCTGTGAAATCATCTCACAGAGTTACAGCTTTCCCCTCAAGAAGACTTTGGCTAAGACAGTTCTTGTTTAATTGGTAAAGTGATATTTGGAAGCCCATAGAGGGCAATGGGAAAAAGGAAATATCCTCAGATGAAATCTGGAAAGAAGCTTTCTGAGAAACTGCTTAGTGTTCTGTTAATTCATCTCACAGAGTTACATCTGTATTTCGTGGATCTCTTTGCTAGCCTTATTTCTGTGGATTCTGAGAACAGATATTTCGGATCCCTTTGAAGACTATAGGGCCAAAGGAAATATCCTCCGATAACAAAGAGAAAGAAGCTTTCTGAGAAACTTCTTTGTGTTCTGTGAAATCATCTCACAGAGTTACATCTTTCCCCTCAAGAAGCCTTTCGCTTAGACAGTTCTTGTGGAATTGGCAAAGTGATATTTGGAAGCCCATAGACGACTACGGTAAAAAGGGAAATATCCTCAGATGAAATCTGGAAAGAAGCTTTCTGAGAAACTGCTTAGTGTTCTGTTAATTCACCTCACAGAGTTACATCTGTATGTCGTGGATCTCTTTGCTAGCCTTATTTCTCTGTGATCTGACAACAGATATTTCGGATCCCTTTGAAGACAATAGGGACATAGGAAATATCATCCGATAACAGAGAGAAAGAAGCTTTCTGAGAAACTTCTTTGTGTTCTGTGAATTCAACTCACAGAGTTACAGCTTTCCCCTCAACAAGCCTTTCGCTAAGACAGTTCTTGTGGAATTGGCAAAGTGATATTTGGAAGCACATAGAGGGCGATGGTGAAAAAGGAAATATCCTCAGAGGAAATCTGGAAAGAAGCTATCTGAGAAACTGCTTAGTGTTTTGTTAATTCATCTCACACAGTTACATCGGTATTTCGTGTAATCTTTCCTAGCCTTATTTCTGTGGAATCTGAGAACAGATATTACGGAACCCTCTGAAGACTATAGGGCCAAAGGAAATATCCTCCGATAACAAAGCGAAAGATGCTTTCTGAGAAACTTCTTTGTGTTCTGTGAAATCATCTCACAGAGTTACAGCTTTCCCCTCAAGAAGCCTTTCGCTAAGACACTTATTGTGGAATGGGCAAAGTGATATTTGGAAGTCCCTAGAGGGCTATGGTGAAAAAGGAAATATCCTCAGACGAATTCTGGAAAGAAGCTTTCTGAGAAACTGGTTAGTGTTGTGTTAATTCATCTCACAGAGTTACATCTGTATTTCGTGGATCTCTTTGCTAGCCTTATTTCTCTGGAATCTGAGAACAGATATTTCCGAACCCTTTGAAGCCTCTAGGGCAATAAGGAAGTATCCTCCGATAACAATGAGAAAGAACCTTTCTGAGAAACTTCTTTGTGTTCTGTGAAATCGACTCACAGAGTTACAGCTTTCCCCTCAAGAAGCCTTTCGCAAAGACAGTTCTTGTGGAATTGGCAATGAGATATTTGGAAGCCCATAGAGGGCTACGGTGAAAAACGAAATATCCTCAGATGAAATCTGGAAAGAAGCTTTCTGAGAATCTGCTCTGCGATGTGTGAGGCCCACTCACAGCGTTACATCTGTATTTCGTGGATCTCTTTTCTAGCCATATTTCTGGGGAATCTGAGAACAGATATTTGGGATCCCATTGAAGACTATAGGACCAAAGGAAATATCCTCCGATACAAAGAGAAATAAGCTTTCTGAGAAACTTCTTTGTGTTCTGTGAAATCATCTCACAGAGTTACAGTTTTCCCCTCAAGAAGCCTTTCGCTAAGACAGTTCTTGTGGAATTGGCAAAGTGATATTTGGAAGCCCATAGAGGGCTATGGTGAAAAAGGAAATATCCTCAGATGAAATCTGGAAAGAAGCTTTCTGAGAAACTGCTTAGTGTTCTGTTAATTCATCTCACAGAGTTACATCAGTATTTCGTGGATCTCTTTGCTTGCCTTATTACTGTGGAGTCTGAGAACAGATATTTCGGATCCCTTTGAAGACTATAGGGCCAAAGGAAATATCCTCCGATAACAAAGAGAAAGAAGCTTTCTGAGAAACTTCTTTGTGTTCTTTGAAGTCATCTCACGGAGTTAGAGCTTTCCCTTCAAGAAGCCTTTCGCTAAGACAGTTTTTGTGGAATTGGCAAAGTGATATTTGGAAGCCCATAGAGGGCTACGGTGAAAATGGAAATATCCTCAGATGAAATCTGGAAAGAAGCTTTCTGAGAAACTGCTCTGTGATGTGTGACTTGCACTCACAGAGTTACATCTGTATTTCGTGCATCTCTTTGCTAGTCTTATTTCTGTGGAATCTGAGAACAGATATTTCGGATCCCTTTGAAGACTATAGGGCCAAAGGAAATATCCTCCGATAACAAAGAGAAAGAAACTTTCTGAGAAATTTCTTTGTGTTCTGTGATAACATCTCACAGAGTTATATCTTTCCCCTCAAAAGGCTTTTCTAAGAAATTTCTTAAGGAATTAGCAAAGTGATATTTGGAAGCCCATGGAGGGCTATGGTGAAAAAGGAAATATCCTCAGATGAAATCTGGAAAGAAGCTTTCTGAGAAACTGCTTAGTGTTCTGTTAATTCATCTCACAGAGTTACATCTGTATTTCGTGGATCTCTTTGCTAGCCTTATTTCTGTGGATTCTGAGAGCAGAAATTTCGTATCCCTTTGAAGACAACAGGGCCAAAGGAAATATCCTCCGATAACAAAGAGAAAGGATCTTTCTGAGAAACTTCTTTGTTTTCTGTGAAATCATCTCACAGAATTACAGCTCTCCCTTCAAGATGCCTTTCGCTAAGACAGTTCTTGTGGAATTGGCAAAGTGATATTTGGAAGCACTTTGAGGGCTATGGTGAGAAAGGAAATATCCTCAGATGAAATCTGGAAAGAAGCTTTCTGAGAAACTGCTTAGTGTTCTGTTAATTCATCTCACAGAGTTACGTCTGTATTTCGTGGATCTCTTTGCTAGCCTTATTTCTGTGGAATCTGAGAACAGATATTTCGGATCCCTTTGAAGACTATAGGACCAAAGGAAATATCCTCCGATAACAAAGAGAAAGAAGCTTTCTGAGAAACTTCTTTGTGTTATGTGAAATCATCTCACAGAATTACAGCTTTCCCCTCCATAAGACTTTCGCTAAGACAGTTCTTGTGGAATTGGCAATGTGATATTTGGAAGCCCATAGAGGGCTATGGTGAAAAAGGAAATATCCTCAGATGAAATCTGGAAAGAAGCTTTCTGACAAACTGCTTAGTGCTTTGTTAATTCATCTCACAGAGTTACGGCTTTCCCCTCAAGAGGCCGCTCGCTAAGGCTCTTCTTGTGGAATTGGCAAAGTGATATTTGGAAGCCCATAGAGGGGTACGGTGAAAAAGAAAATATCCTCAGACAATAACAGGAAAGAAGCTTTCTGAGAAACTGCTTTGTGATGTGTGACTTCCACTCACAGAGTTACATCTGTCTTTCGTGGATCACTTTGGTAGAATTATTTCTGTGGAATCTGAGAACAGATATTTCGGATCCCATTGAACACTATAGGGCCAAAGGAAATATCATAAGATAACAAATAAAAAGCAGCTTTCTGAGAAACTTCTTTGTGTTCTGTGAATTCATCTCACAGAGTTACAGCTTTCCCCTCAAGAAACCTTTCGCTAAGCCTGTTCTTCTGGAATTGGTAAAGTGATATTTCGATGCCCATAGAGGGCTACGGTGTAAAAGGAAATATCCTCAGATGAAATCTGGAAAGAAGCTTTCTGAGAAACTGCTTAGTGTTCTGTTAATTCATCACACAGAGTTACAGCTTTCTCCTCCAGAAGCCTTTTGCTAAGCCTGTTCTTGTGGAATTGGCAAAGTGATATTTCGATGCCCATAGAGGGCTATGGTGAAAAAGGAAATATCCTCCGATGAAATCTGGAAAGAAGCTCTCTGAGAAACTGCTTACTGTTCTGTTAATTTATCTCACAGAGTTACAGCTTTCCCCTAAAGAAGCCGTTCGCTTAGCCTGTTCTTGTGTAATTGGCAAAGTGATATTTGGAAGCCCATAGAGGGCTACGGGGAAAAAAAAAGTATCCTCCGAGAAAAAGTGGAAAGAAGCTTTCTGTGAAACTGCTTTGTGATGTGCGACTTCCACTGACAGAGTTATATCTGTATTTCGTGGATCTGTTTGCTAGCCTTATTTCTGTGGAATCTGGAACTGATATTTCGGATCCCTTTGAAGACTATAGGGCCAAAGGAAATATCCTCCGATAACAAGGAGAAAGCAGCTTTCTGAGAAACTTCTTTGTGTTCTATGAAATCGTCTCACGGAGTTACAGCTTTCCCCTCAAGAAGCCTTTTGCTAAGCCTGTTCTTGTGGAATTGGCAAAGTGATATTTCGACGCCCATAGATGGCTACGGTGAAAAAGAAAATATCCTCAGTTGAAATCTGGAAAGAAGCTTTTGAGAAACTGCTTAGTGTTCTGTTAATTCATCTCACAGAGTTACAGCTTTCCCCTCAAGAAGCCGTTCGCTAAGCCTGTTCTTGTGGAATTGGCAAAGTGATATAGGATAGCCCACAGAGGGCTGTGGTGAAAAAGAAAATATCCTCCGAGAAAAACTGGAAAGAAGTTTTCTGAGAAACAGCTTTGTGATGAGGGACTTCCACTCACAGAACTACATCTGTATTTCGTGGATCTGTTTGCTAGATTTATTTCTGTGAAATCTGAGAACTGATATTTCGGATCACTTTGAAAACTATAGGGCCAAAGGAAATATCCTCCGATACCAAAGAGAAAGAAGCTTTATGAGAAACTTCTTCGTGTTCTGTGAAATCATCTCACAGAGTTAAAGCTTTGCCATAAATAAGCCTTTCGCTGAGCCTGTTCTTGTGGAATTGGCAAAGTGATATTTCGATGCCCTTAGATGGCTGTGGTGAAAAAGGAAATATTCTCAGATGAAATCTGGAAAGAAGCTTTCTGAGAAACAGCTTAGTGTTCTGTTAATTCATCTCACAGAGTTACAGCTTTCCCCTCAAGAAGCCGTTCGCTAAGCCTGTTCTTGTGGAATTGGCAAAGTGATATTTGGAAGCCTTTAGAGGGCTAAGGAGAAAAAGAAAATATCCTCCGAGAAAAACTGGAAAGAAGTTTTCTGAGAAACTGCTTAGTGATGTTTGACTTCCACTGACAGAGTTACATCTGTATTTCGTGTATCTGTTTGCTAGCCTTATTTCTGTGGAATCTGAGAACTGATATTTCGGATCCCTTTGAAGACTACAGGGCCAAAGGAAATATCCTCTGATAACAAGGAGAATGAAGCATTGTTAGAAACTACTTTGTGTTCTGTGATATCATCTCACAGATAACAGCTTTCCCCTCAAGAAGCCTTTCGCTAAGCCTATTCTTGTGGAATTGGCAAAGTGATATTTCGATGCCCATAGAGGACTACGGCGATAAAGGAAATATCCTCAGATGAAATCTGGAAAGAAGCTTTCTGAGAAACTGCTTAGTGATGTATGACTTCCACTCACAGAGTTACAACTGTATTTCGTGGATCTGTTTGCTAGCCTTATTTCCTTGGAATCTGAGAACTGATATTTCGAATCCCTTTGAAGACAATAGGGCCAAAGGAAATATCCTCCGATAACAAAGAGAAAGAAGCTTTCTGAGAAACTTCTTCGTGTTCTGTGAAATCATCTCACAGAGTTACAGCTTTTCACTCAAGAAGCCTTTCGCTAAGCCTGTTCTTGTGGAATTGGCAAAGTGATATTTCGATGCCAATAGAGGGCAACGGTGAAAAAGGTAATATCCTCAGATGAAATCTGGAAAGAAGCTTTTAACAAACTGGCTAGTGTAGTGTTAATTCATCTCACAGAGTTACAGCTTTCCCCTAAAGAATCCGTTTGCTAAGCCTGTTCTTGTGGAATTGGCAAAGTGATATTTCGATGCCCATAGAGGGCTACGGTGAAAAAGGAAATATCCTCAGATGAGATCTGGAAAGAAGCTTTCTGAGAAACTGCTTTGTGATGTGTGACTTCCACTCACAGAGTTACATCTGTATTTCGTGGATCTGTTTGCTAGCCTATTTTCTGTTGATTCTGAGAAGTGATAATACAGATCCCTCTGAAGAGTATACGGCCAAAGTAAATATCCTCCGATAACAAAGAGAAAGAAGCTTTCTGAGAAACTTCTTTGTATTCTGTGAAATCATCTCACAGAGTTACAGCTTTGCCCTAAAGAAGCCTTTCGGTAATCCTGCTCTTCTGGAATTGGCAAAGTGATATTTCGATGGCCATAGATTGCTACGGTGAAAAAGGAAATATCCTCAGACGAAATCTGGAAAGAATCTATCTGAGAAACAGCTTAGTGTTCTGTTAATTCATCTCACAGAGTTACAGCTTTCCCCTCAAGACGCCGTTCGCTAAGCCTGTTCCTGTGGAATTGGCAAAGTGATATTTGGAAGCCTTAAGAGGGCTAAGGTGAAAAAGAAAATATCCTCCGAGAAAAACTGGAAAGAAGTTGTCTGAGAAACTGCTTTGTGTTGTGTGACTTCCACTCACAGAGTTACATCTGTATTACGTGGATCTGTTTGCTAGCCTTATTTCTGTGGAATCTGACGACTGATATTTCGGATCCCTCTGAAGACTCTAGGGCCGAAGGAAATATCCTCCGATAACAAAGAGAAAGAAGCTTTCTGAGAAACTGCTTAGTGTTCTGTTAATTCATCTCACAGAGTTACAGCTTCCCCCTCAAGAAGACTTTCGCTAAGCCTGTTCTTGTGGAAGTGGCAAAGTGATATTTGGAAGCCCATAGAGGGCTATGGCGAAAAAGAAAATATCCTCCGAGAAAAAGTGGAAAGAAGCTTTCTGAGAAACCGCTTTGTGATGTGTGAATTCCACTCACAGAGTTACATCTCTATTTCTTGGATCTGATTGCTAGCCTTATATCTGTAGAATCTGAGAACTGATATTTCGGATCCCTTTGAAGACTATAGGGCCAAAGGAAATATCCTCCGTTAACAAAGAGAAAGAAGCTTTCTCAGAAACTTCTTCGTGTTCTGTGAAATCATCTCACAGAGTTACAGGTTTCGCCTCAAGAAGCCTTTGGGTAAGCCTGTTCTTGTGGAATTGGCAAAGTGATATTTTGATGCCCATAGAGGACTATGGTCAAAAAGGAAATATCCTCAGATGAAATCTGGAAAGCAGCTTTCTGAGAAACTGCTTAGTTTTCTGTTAATTCATCTCACAGTGTTACAGCTGTCGTCTCAAGAAACCTTTCGCTAAGCCTGTTCTTGTGGAATTGGCAAAGTGATATTTCGATGCCCATAGAGGACTACGGTGAAAGAGGAAATATCCTCATATGATATCTGGAAAGAAGCTTTCTGAGAAACTGCTTAGATTTCTGTTAATTCATCTCACAGAGTTACAGATTTCCCCTCAAGAAGATTTCCACTAAGCCTGTTCTTGTGGAATTGGCAAAGTGATATTTGGAAGCCCTTAGAGGGCTATGGCGAAAAAGAAAAAATCCTCCGAGAAAAAGTGGAAAGAGGCTTTCTGAGAAACTGCTTTGTGATGTGTTACTTCCACTCACAGAGTTACATCTGTATTTCGTGGATCTGATTGCTAGCCTTATTTCTGTGGAATCTGAGAACTGATAATTCAGATCCCTTTGAAGAGTATAGGGCCAAAGGAAATATCCTCCGATAACAAAGAGAAAGAAGCTTTCAGAGAAACTTCTTCATATTCTTTGAAATCATCTCACAGAGTTACAGCTTTCCCTCAGGAACCCTTTCGCTAAGCCTGGTCTTGTGGAATTGGCAAGGTGATATTTCGAAGCCCTTAGAATTCTTATGTGAAAAAAGAAATATCCTCAGATGAAATCTGGAAAAAAGATTTCTGAGAAACTGCTTAGTGTTCTATTAATTCATCTCACAGAGTTACAGCTTTCCCCTCAAGAAGCCGTTCGCTAAGCCTGTTCTTGTGGAATTTGCAAAGTGATATTTGGAAGCCCATAGAGGGCTATGGTGAAAAAGAAAATATCCTCCGAGAAAAACTGGAAAGAAGCTTTCTGAGAAACTGCTTTGTGATGTGTGACTTCCACTCACAGAGTTACATCTGTATTTCGTTGATCTGTTTGCTAGGCATATATCTGCGGAATCTGAGAACTGATATTTCGGATACCTTTGAAGACTCTAGGGCCAAAGGAAATATCCTCCGATAACATAGAAAAAGAAGCTTTCTGAGAAACTTCTTTGTGTTCTGTGAAATCATCTCACAGAGTTACAGCTTTGCCCTCAAGAAGCCTTTCGCTAAGCCTGTTGTTGGGGAATTGGCAAGTGATATTTCGATGCCTTAGAGGGCTACGGTTAAAAAGGAAATATCCTCAGATGAAATCTGGAAAGAAGCTTTCTGAGAAAGTGCTTAGTGTTCTGTTAATTCAACTCACGCAGTTACAGCTTTTCCCTCAAAAAGCCGTTCGCTAAGCCTGTTCTTGTGGAATTGGGAAATTGATATTTGGTAGCCCATAGAGGGCTATGGTGAAAAAGAAAATTTCCTCCGAGAAAAACTGGAAGGAAGCTTTCTGAGAAACTACTTTGTGAAGTGTGACTTCCACTCACAGAGTAACATCTGTATTTCGTGGATCTGTTTGCTAGCCTTATTTCTGTGGAATCTGAGAAGTGATATTTCGGATCACTTTGAAGGCTGTAGGGCCAAAGGAAATATCCTCCGATAACGTAGAGAAGGAAGCTTTCTGAGAAACCTCTTTGTGTTCTGTGAAATCATGTCAAAGAGTTACAGCTTTCCCCTCTAGAAGCCTTTCGCTAAGCCTGTTCTTTTGGAATTGGCAAAGTGATATTTCGATGCCCATAGAGGGCTACGGTGAAAAATTAAATATCGTCAGATGAAATCTGGAAAGAAGCTTTTTGAGAAACTGCTTAGTGTTCTGTTAAATCATCTCACAGTGTTACAGCTTTCCCTTCATGAAGCCGTTCGCTAAGCCTGTTCTTGTGTTATTGGCAAAGTGATATTTGGAAGTCCATAGTGGACTATGGTGAAAAAGAAAATATCCTCCAAGAAAAACTGGAAAGAAACTTTCTGAGAAACTGCTTTGTGATGTGTGACTTCCACTCACAGAGTTACATCTGTATTTCGTGGATATGTTTGCTAGCCTTATTTCTGTGGAATCTGAGAACTGATATTTCGGAGCCCTTTGAAGACTCTAGGGCCAAAGGAAATATTCTCCGATAACAAAGAGAGAGAAGCTTTCTGAGAAAGTTCTTTGTGTTCTGTGAAATCATGTCACAGAGTTACAGCTTTCCTCTCAAGAACCATTTCGCTAACCCTGGTCTTGTGCAATGGGCAAAGTGATATTTCGGTGCCCTTAGAGTTCTTATGCGAAAAAGGAAATATCCTCAGATGAAACCTGGAAAGAAGCTTTCTGAGAAACTGCTTAGTGTTCTGTTAATTCAATTCACAGAGTTACAGCTTTCCCCTCAAGAAGCCGTTCGCTAAGCCTGTTCTTGTAGAAGTGGCAAAGTGATATTTGGAAGCGCCTAGAGCGCTATGGCGAAAAAGAAAATATCCTCCGAGAAACAGTGGAAAGAAGTTTTCTGAGAAACCGCTTTGTGATGTGTGAATTCCACCCACAGAGTTACATCTGTATTTCTTGGATCTGATTGCTAGCCTTATATCTGTAGAATCTGAGAACTGATATTTCGGATCCCTTTGAAGACTATAGGGCCAAAGGAAATATCCTCCGATAACAAAGAGAAAGAAGCTTTCTCAGAAACTTCTTCGTGTTCTGTGAAATCATCTCACAGAGTTACAGCTTTCGCCTCAAGAAGCCTTTCGCTTAGCCTGTTCTTGTGGAACCGGCAAAGTGATATTTCGATGCCCATAGAGGACTACGGTGAAAGAGGAAATATCCTCTTATGATATCTGGAAAGAAGCTTTCTGAGAAACTGCTTAGATTTCTGTTAATTCATCTCACAGAGTTACAGCTTTTCCCTCAAGAAGCCTTTCACTCAGCCTGTTCTTGTGGAATTGGCAAGTGATATTTCGATGACTTAGAGAGCGACGGTTAAAAAGGAAATATGCTCAGATGAAATCTGGAAAGAAGCTTTTTGAGAAAGTGCTTAGTGTTCTTTAAATTCAACTCACGCAGTTACAGCTTTCCACTCAAAATGCCGTTCGCTAAGCCTGTTCTTGTGGAATTGGGAAGGTGATATTTGGAAGCCCATATAGGGCTATGGTGAAAAAGAAAATATCCTCCGAGAAAAACAGGAAAGACGCTTTCTGGGAAACTGCTTTGTGATGTGTGACTTCCACTCACAGAGTTACATCTGTATCTCGTGGATCTGTTCGCTAGCCTTATTTCTGTGGAATCTGAGAACTGATATATCGGATCCCTTTGAAGACTATAGGGCCAAAGGAAATATCCTCCGATAACAAAGTGAAAGAAGCTTTCTGAGGAACCTCTTTGTGTTCTGTGAAATCATCTCAATGAGTTACAGCTTTGCCCTCAAGAATCCTTTCGCTAAGCCTGTTCTTGTGAAATTGGCAAGTGATATTTCGATGCCTTATAGGGCTGCGGTTAAAAAGGAAATATCCTCAGATGAAATCTGGAAAGAAGCTTTCTGAGAAAGTGCTTAGTGTTCTGTTAATTCAACTCACGCAGTTACAGCTTTCCCCTCAAAAAGCCGTTCGCTAAGCCTGTTCTTGTGGAATTGGGAAAGTGATATTTGGAAGCCCATAGAGGGCTATGGTGAAAAAGAAAATATCCTCCGAGAAGAACTGGAAGGAAGCATTCTGAGAAACTACTTTGTGAAGTGTGACTTCCACTCACAGAGTAACATCTGTATTTCGTGGATCTGTTTGCTAGCCTTATTTCAGTGGAATCTGAGAAGTGATATTTCGAATCCCTTTGAAGGCTGTAGGGCCAAAGGAAATATCCTCCGATAACATAGAGAAGGTAGCTTTCTGAGAAACCTCTTTGTCTTCTGTGAAATCATGTCAAAGAGTTACAGCTTTCCCCTCTAGAAGCCTTTCGCTAAGCCTGTTCTTTTGGAATTGGCAAAGTGATATTTCGATGCCCATAGAGGGCTACGGTGAAAAATTAAATATCGTCAGATGAAATCTGGAAAGAAGCTTTTTGAGAAACTGCTTAGTGTTCTGTTAATTCATCTCACAGTGTTACAGCTTTCCCTTCATGAAGCCGTTCCCTAAGCCTGTTCTTGTGTAATTGGCAAAGAGATATTTGGAAGTCCTTAGAGGGCTATGGTGAAAAAGAAAATATCCTACCAGAAAAACTGGAAAGAAATTTTCTGAGAAACTGCTTTGTGATGTGTGACTTCCACTCACAGAGTTACATCTCTATTTCGTGGATATGTTTGCTAGCCTTATTTCTGTGGAATCTGAGAACTGATATTTCGGATCCCTTTGAAGACTCTAGGGCCCAAGCAAATATCTTCCGATAACAAAGAGAAAGAAGCTTTCTGAGAAACTTCTTTGTGTTCTGTGAAATCATCTCAAAGTGTTACAGCTTTGCCCTCAAGAAGCCTTTCGCTAAGCCTGTTCTTGTGGAATTTGCAAAGTGATATGTGGAAGCCCATAGAGGGCTATGGTGAAAAAGAAAATATCTTCCCAGAAAAACTGGAAGGAAGCTTTCTGAGAAACTGATTTGTGATGTGTGATTTCCACTCACAGAGTTACATCTGTATTTCGTGGATCTGTTGCCTAGCCTTATTTCTGTGGAATGTGAGAACTGATATTTCGGATCCCTTTGAAGACTATAGGGCCAAAGGAAATATCCTCCGATAACAAAGAGAAAGAAGCTTTCTGAGAAAGTTCTTTGTGTTCTGTGAAATCATGTCACAGAGTTACAGATTTCCCCTCTGGAAGCCTTTCACTAAGCCTGTTCTTGTGGAATTGGCAGAGTGATATTTCGATGCCCATAGAGGGCTACAGTGAAAAAGGAAATATCCTCAGATCAAATCTGGAAAGAAGCTTTCTGAGAAACTGCTTAGTGTTCTATCAATTCATCTCACAGAGTTACAGCTTTCCCCTCAAGAAGACTTTCGCTAAGCCTGTTTTGTGGAACTGGCAAAGTGATATTTCGAAGCCCCTTCACGGCTATGGTGAAAATGAAAATATCCTCCAGGAAAAACTGGAAAAAGCTTTCTGAGAAACTGCATTTTGATGTGTGACTTCCACTCAAAGAGTTACATGTGTATTTCCTGGATCTGTTTGCTAGCCTTATTTCTATGGAATCCGAGAACAGATATTTCGGATACCTTTGAAGACTCTAGGGCCAAAGGAAATATCCTCCGATAACAAAGAGAAAGAAGCTTTCTGAGAAACTGCTTAGTGTTCCGTTAATTCATCTCGCAGAGTTACAGCTGTCCCCTCATGATGCCGGTCGCTAAGCCTGTTCTTGTGCAATTGGAAAGGTGATATTTCGATGCTCATTGAGGTCTACCGTGAAAAAGGAAATATCCTCAGATGAAATCTGGAAAGAAGCTTTCTCAGAAACTGCTTTGTGTCGTGTGACTTCCACTCACGGAGTTACATGTGTATTTCGTGGATCTCTTTGCTAGCCTTATTTCTGTGGAATCTGCGAACAGATATTTCGTATCCCTTTGTAGACTCTTGGGTCAAAGGAAATATCCTCTGATAACAAAGAGAAAGAAGATTTCTGAGAAACTTCTTGGTATTCTGTGAAATCATCTCACAGAGTTACAGCTTTCCCCTCAAGAAGCCTTCGCTAAACCTGTTATTGTGAAATTGGCAAGGTGATATTTCGATGCCCATAGAGGACTACGGTGAAAAAGGAAATATCCTCAGACGAAATCTGGAAAGAAGTTTTCTGAGAAACTGCTTAATGTTCTATTAATTCATCTCACAGAGTGACAGGTTTCCCCTCCAGAAGCCGATCGCTAGGCCTGTTCTTGTGGAATTGGCAAAGTGATATTTGGAAGCCCATAGAGGTCTACAGCATAAATGAAAATATCCTCGGAGAAAAAGTGGAAAGAAGCTTTCTGAGAAACTTCTTTGTGATGTGTGACTTCCACTCCCAGGGCTACACCTGTATTTCGTGGATCCTTTTGCTAGCCTTATTTCTTTGGAAACTGAGAACTGATTTTTCGGATCCCTTTGAAGACTATAGGGCCAAAAGAAATATCCTCCGATAACAAAGAGAAAGAATTTTTTTGAGAAACTTCTTCGTGTTCTGTGAAATCATCTCACAGAGTTACAGCTATCCCCTCAAGAATACTTATGCTAAGCCTGTTCTTTTGGAATTGGCAAAGTGATATTTTGATGCCCATAGAGGGCTACGGTGAAAAAGGAAATATACTGAGATGAAATCTGGAAAGAAGCTTTCTGAGAAACTGCTTAATGTTCTATTAAGTCATCTCACAGAGTTACAGCTTTCACCTCAAGAAGCCGTTCGCTAAGCCTGTTCTTGTGGAATTGGCAATCATATTTGGAACCCCTAGAGGGCTATGGTGAAAAAGAACACATCCTCCGAGAAAAACTGGAAAGAACCTTTCTGAAAAACTGCTTTCTAATATGTGACTTCCAATCACAGATTTACATCTGTATTTCGTGGATCTCTTTGCTAGCCTTATTGCTGTGGAATCTGAGAACTGATATTTCGGATCCCTTTGAAGACTATAGGGCCAAAGGAAATATCCTCTGATAAGAAACAGAAGGAAGCTTTCTGAGAAACTTTTTTGTGTTCTGTGAAATCATCTCACATTGTTACAGCTTTGGCCTCAAGAAGGCTTTCGCTATTCCTGTTCTTGTGGAATTGGCAAAGTGATATGTTGATTGCCATAGAGGGCTACGGTGAAAAAGGAAATATCCTCAGATGAAATGTGTAAAGAAGCTTTCTGAGAAACTGCTAAGTTTTCTGTTAATTCATCTCACAGAGTTACAGATTTCCCCTCAGGAAGACGTTCGCTAAGCCCGTTCTTTTGGAATTGGCAAAGTGATATTTGGAAGCCCATAGAGGGCTATGGTGAAAAAGAAAGTATCCTCCGAGAAAAACTGGAAGGAAGCTTTCTGATAAACTACTTTATGCAGTGTGACTTCCACTCACAGAGTTACATCTGTATTTCGTGGATCTGTTTGCTAGCCATATTTCTGTGGAATCTGAGAACTGATACTGCGAATCCCTTTGAAGACTATAGGGCTAAAGGTAATATCCTCCGAAAACAGAGAGAAAGAAACTTTCTGAGAAACTTCTTCGTGTTCTGTGAAATCATCTCACAGAGTTAAAGCTTTCATCTAAAGAAGCCTTTCGCTAAGCCTCTTCTTTTGGAATTGGAAAAGTGATATTTCGATGCCCATAGAGTGCTACGGTGAAAAAGGAAATATCCTCAGATAAAATCTGGAAAGAAGCTTTCTGAGAAACTGCTGAATGTTCTAATAATTCATCTCACAGAGTTACAGCTTTCCCCTCAAGAAGCCGTTCGCTAAGGCTGTTCTTGTGGAATTGGCAAAGTGATATTTGGAACCCCTAGAGGGCTGTGGTGAAAAAGAAAATATCCTCCGAGAAAAACTGGAAAGAACCTTTCTGAAAAACTGCTTTCTAATGTGTGACTTCCACTCACAGAGTTACATCTGCCTTTCGTGGATCTGTTTGCCAGCCTTATTTCTGTGGAATGTGATAACTGATATTTCGGATCCCTTTGAAGAGTAAAGGGCCAAAGGAAATATCCTCTGATAAGAAAGAGAACGAAGCTTTCTGAGAAAATTCTTTGTGTTCTGTGAAATCATCTCACAGAGTTACAGCTTTGCCCTCAAGAAACCTTTCGCAATCCTAGACTTGTGGAATTGGCAAAGTGACATTTCGATGCCCATAGAGGGCTACGTTGAAAAAGAAAATATCCTCAGGTGAAATCTGGAAGGAAGCCTTCTGAGAAACTGCTTAGTGTTCTGTGAAATCATCTCACAGAGTTACAGCTTTCACCTCAAGAAGCCGTTCGCTGAGCCTGTTCCTGTGGAATTGGGAAAGTGATATTTGGAAGCCCATAGAGGGCAATGGTGAAAAGAAAGTATCCTCCGAGCAAAACTGCAAAGAAGCTTTCTGAGAAACTGCGTTATGATGTGTGACTTCCACTCACAGAATTACATCTGTATTTCGTGGATCTGTTTGCTAGCCTTATTTCTGTGTAATCTGAGAACTTATATTTCAGAACCCTTTGAAGACTATAGTGCAAAAGGAAATATCCTCCGATAACAAAGAGAAGGCAGCTTTCTGAGAAACTTCTTCGTGTTCTGTGAAATCATCTCACAGAGTTACAGCTTTCCCCTCAAGAACACTTTCGCTAAGCCTGGTCTTGTGGAATTGACAAAGTGATATTTCGGTGCCCTTACAGTTCTTATGTGAAAAAGGAAATCTCCTCAGATGAAATCTGGAAAGAAGCTTTCTGAAAAACTGCTTAGTGCTCTATTAATTCATCTCACAGAGTTACAGCTTTCCGCTCAAGAAGCCGTTCGCTACGCCTGTTCTTGTGGAATTGGCAAAGTGATATTTGGAAGCCCATAGAGGGCTATGGTGAAAAAGGAAATATCCTCAAATGAAATCTGGAAAGAAGCTTTCTGAGAAACTGATCTGTGATGTGTGACTTTCACTCACAGAGTTATATTTGTATTTCGTGGATCTCTTTGCAAGCCTTATTTCTGTGGAATCTGAGAACAGATATATCGGATCCCTTTGAAGAATATAGGGCCAAAGGAAATATCCTCCGATAACAAAGACAAAGAAGCTTTCTGAGAAACTGCTTTGTGTTCTGTGAAATCATCTCACAGAGTTACAGCTTTCCCCTCAAGAAGCCTTTCGCCAAGATCATTCTTGTGGAATTGGCAAAGTGATATTTGGAAGCCCATAGAGGGCTATGTTGAAAAAGGAAATATCCTCAGATGGAATCTGGAAAGAAGCTTTCAAATAAACTGCTTAGTGTTCTCTTAATTCATCTCATAGTGTTACATCAGTATTTCGTGGATCTCTTTCTAGCCTTACGTCTGTGGAATCTGAGAACAGATATTTCGGATCCCTTTGAAGACTATAGGGCCAAAGGAAATATCCTCCGATAACAAAGAGAAAGAAGCTTTCAGAGAAACTTCTTTGTGTTCTGTGAAATCATCTCACAGAGTTACAGCTTTCCCCTCTAGAAGACTTTCGCTAAGACAGTTCTTGTGGAATTGGCAAAGTGATATATGGAAGACCATAGAGGGCAATTTTGAAAAAGGAAATATCCCGATAGGAAATCTGCAAAGAAGCTTTCTGAGAAACTGCTTAGTGTTCTGTGAATTCATCTCACAGAGTTACATCTGTATTTCGTGGATCTCTTTGCTAGCTTATTTCTGTGGAATCTGAGAACAGATATTTCGGATCCCTTTGAAAACTATAGGGCCAAAGGAAATATCCTCCGATAACAAAGAGAAAGAAGCTTTCAGAGAAACTTCTTTGGGTTCCGTGAAATCATCTCACAGAGTTACAGCGTTCTCCTCAAGAAGCCTTTCGCTAACACAGTTTTCGTGGAATTGGGAAAGTGATATTTGGAAGCCCATAGAGGGCTATGGTGAAAAAGGAAATATCCTCAGATGAAATCTGGAAAGAAGTTTTCTGAGAAACTGCTCTGTGATGTGTGACTTCCACTCAGAGTTACATCTGTATTGCGTGGATCTATCTCTAGCCTTATTTCTGTGGAATCTGAGAACAGATATTTCGGATCCCTTTGAAGACTATAGGGCGAAAGGAAATATACTCCTATAACAAAGAGAAAGAAGCTTTCTGAGAAACTGCTTTGTGTTCTGTGAAATCATCTCACAGTTACAGCTTTCCCCTCAAGAAGCCTTTCGCTAAGATAGTTCTGGTGGAATTGGCAAAGTGATATTTGGAAACCCGTAGAGGGCTATGGTGAAAAAGGAAATATCCTCAGATGAAATCTGGAAAGAAGCTTTCTGAGAAACTGCTCTGTGATGTGTGACTTCAACTCACAGAGTTACATCTCTATTTCGTGGTCTCTTTGCTAGACTTATTTCTGTGGAATCTGAGAACAGATATTTCGGATCCCTTTGAAGACTATAGGGCCACAGGAAATATCCTCCGATAACAAAGAGGAAGAAACTTTCTGAGAAACTTCTTTATGTTCTGTGCAATCATCTCACAGCGTAACAGCTTTCCCCTCAAGAAGCCTTTCGCTAAGACAGTTCTTGTGGAATTGGCAAAGTGATATTTGGAAGTCCTTAGAAGGCTATGGTGAAAAAGGAAATATCCTCACATGAAATCTGGAAAGAAGCTTTCTGAGAAACTGCTTAGTGTTCTGTTAATTCGTCTCACAGAGTTACATCTGAGTTTCGTGCATCTCTTTGCTAGCCTTATTTCTGTGGAATATGAGAACAGATATTTCAGATCCCTCTGAAGATTACAGGGCCAAAGGAAATATCCTCCGATAACAAAGAGAAAGAAGCTTTCTGAGAAACTTCTTGGTGTTCTGTGAAATCATCTCACAGAGTTACAGCTTTCCCGTCAAGAAGACTTTCGCTAAGACAGATCTTGTGGAATTGGCAAAGTGATATTTGGAAGCCCATAGAGGGCTACGGTGAAAAACGAAATATCCTCAGATGAAATCTGGAAAGAAGCTTTCTGCGAAACTGCTTAGTGTTCTGTTAATTCATCTCACAGAATTACATCTGTGTTTTGTGGCTTTCTTTGCTAGCCTTGTTTCTGTGGAATCTGAGAACTGATATTTCGGATCCCTTTGAAGACTATAGGGCCAAAGGAAATATCCTCCGATAACAAAGAGAAAGAAACTTTCTGAGAAACTTCTTTGTGTTCTGTGAAATCATCTCATAGAGTTACAGCTTTCCCCTTAAGAAGCCTGTCGCTAAGACAGTTCTTGTGGAATTGGCAAAGTGATATTTGGAAGCTCATAGGGGAATATGGTGGAAAGGGAACTATCCTCAAATGAAATCTGGAAAGAAGCTTTCTGAGAAACTGCTTTGTGTTTTGTTAATTCATCTCACACAGTTGCATTGTATTTCGTGGATCTCTTTTCTAGCCTTATTTCTGTAAAATCTGACAACAGATATTTCGGATCCCGTTGAAGACTATAGGGCCAAAGGAAATATTCTCCGATAACAAAGAGAAAAAAGCTTTCTGAGAAATTTCTTTGTGTTCCGTGAAATCATCTCACAGAGTTACAGCTTTCCCTTCAAGAAGCCTTTCGCTAAGATAGTTCTGGTGGAATTGGCAAAGTGATATTTGGAAACCCGTAGAGGGCTATGGTAAAAAAGGAAATATCCTCAGATGAAATCTGGAAAGAAGATTTCTGAGAAACTGCTCTGTGATGTGTGACTTCAACTCAGAGAGATACATCTGCATTTCGTGGATCTCTTTGCTAGCCTTATTTCTGTGGAATCTGAGAACAGATATTTCGGATCCCTTTGAAGACAATAGGGCCAAAGGAAATATCCTCCGATTACAAAGAGAAACAGGTTCTCTGAGAAACTTCTTTGTGTTCTGTGAAATCATCTCAAAGAGTTACAGCTGTCCCTTCAAGAAGCCTTTCGATAAGATAGTTCTTGTGGTACTGGCAAAGTGATATTTGGAAGCGCATAGAGGGCTATGGTGAAAAAGGAAATAAACTCAGATGAAATCTGGAAAGAAGCTTTCAAAGAAACTGCTTAGTGTTCTGTTAATTCATCTCAGAGAGTTACATATGTATTTCGTGGATCTCTTTGCTAGCCTTATATCTGTGGAATCTGAGAACAGATATTTCGGATCCCTTTGAAGACTATAGGGCCAAAGGAAATATCCTCTGATAATAAAGAGGAAGAAACTTTCTGAGAAACTTCTTTGTGTTCTGTGAAATCATCTCACAGAGTTACAGCTTTCCCCTCAAGAAGCCTATCGCTAAGACAGTTCTTGTGGAATTGGCAAAGTGATATTTGGAAGCCCATAGAGGGCTATGGTGAAAAGGGAACTATCCTCAAATGAAATCTGGAAAGAAGCTTTCTGAGAAACTGCTTTGTGTTCTGTTAATTCATCTCACAGAGTTACATCCGTATTTCGTGCATCTCTTTGCTAGCCTTATTTCTGTAGAATCTGAGAACAGATATTTCGGATCCCTTTGAAGACTATAGGGCCAAAGGAAATATCCTCCGATAATAAAGAGAAAGAAGCTTTCTGAGAAACTTCTTTGTGTTCTCTGAAATCATCTCACAAAGCTACAGCTTTCCCCTCAAGAAGCCTTTCGCTAAGACAGTTTTGTGGAATTTTGAAAGTGATATTTGGAACCCTTAGGGGAATATGGTGAAAAAGGAAATATCCTCAGATGAAATCTGGCAAGAAGTTTTCTGAGAAACTGCTCTGTGATGTGTGACTTCCATTCACAGTTACATCTGTATTTCGTGGATCTCTTTGCTAGCCTTATTTCTGTAGAATCTGAGAACAGATATTTCGGATCCCTTTGAAGACTATAGGGCCAAAGGAAATATCCTCCGATAACAAAGAGGAGGAAACTTTCTGAGAAACTTCTTTGTGTTCTGTGAAATCATCTCACAGAGTTACAGCTTTCCCCTTAAGAAGCCTATCGCTAAGACAGTTTTTGTGGAATTGGCAAAGTGATATTTGGAAGCCAATAGAGGGCTACGTTGAAAAGGGAACTATCCTCAAATGAAATCTTTAAAGAAGCTTTCTGAGAAAATGCTTTGTGTTCTGTTAATTCATCTCAGAGAATTACATCTGTATTTCGTGGATCTCTTTGCTAGCCTTATTTCTGTAGAATCTGAGAACAGATATTTCGGATCCCTTTGAAGACTATAGGGCCAAAGGAAATATCCTCCGATAACAAAGAGAAAGAAGCTTTCAGAGAAACTTCTTTGGGTTCCGTGAAATCATCTCACAGAGTTACAGCGTTCTCCTCAAGAAGCCTTTCGCTAAGACAGTTTTCGTGGAATTCGGAAAGTGATATTTGGAAGCCCATAGAGGGCTATGGTGAAAAAGGAAATATCCTCAGATGAAATCTGGAAAGAAGTTTTCTGAGAAACTGCTCTGTGATGTGTGACTTCCACTCAGAGTTACATCTGTATTGCGTGGATCTATCTCTAGCCTTATTTCTGTGGAATCTGAGAACAGATAATTCGGATCCCTTTGAAGACTATAGGGGCAAAGGAAATATACTCCTATAACAAAGAGAAAGAAGCTTTCTGAGAAACTGCTTTGTGTTCTGTGAAATCATCTCACAGTTACAGCTTTCCCCTCAAGAAGCCTTTCGCTAAGATAGTTCTGGTGGAATTGGCAAAGTGATATTTGGAAACCCGTAGAGGGCTATGGTGAAAAAGGAAATATCCTCAGATGAAATCTGGAAAGAAGCTTTCTGAGAAACTGCTCTGTGATGTGTGACTTGCACTCACAGAGATACATCTGTATTTCGTGGTCTCTTTGTTAGACTTATTTCTGTGGAATCTGAGAACAGATATTTCGGATCCCTTTGAAGACTATAGGGCCACAGGAAATATCCTCCGATAACAAAGAGGAAGAAACTTTCTGAGAAACTTCTTTGTGTTCTGTGCAATCATCTCACAGCGTAACAGCTTTCCCCTCAAGAAGCCTTTCGCTAAGACAGTTCTCGTGGAATTGGCAAAGTGATATTTGGAAGTCCTTAGAAGGCTATGGTGAAAAAGGAAATATCCTCACATGAAATCTGGAAAGAAGCTTTCTGAGAAACTGCTTTGTGTTCTGTTAATTCATAACATAGAGTTACTTCTGTATTTCGTGGATCTCTTTGCTAGCCTTATTTCTGTAGAATCTGAGAACAGATATTTCGGATCCCTTTGAAGACTATAGGGCAAGAGGAATTATCCTCCGATAACAAAGAGGAAGAAACTTTCTGAGAAACTTCTTTGTGTTCTGTGAAATCATCTCACAGAGTTACAGCTTTCCCCTAAAGAAGCCTTTTGCTAAGACAGTTCTTGTGGAATTGGCAAAGTGATATATGGAAGACCATAGAGGCTATTTTGAAAAAGGAAATATAATGATATGAAATCTGCAAAGAAGCTTCCTGAGAAACTGCTTAGTGTTCTGTGAATTCATCTCACAGAGTTACATCTGTATTTCGTGGATCTCTTTGCTAGCTTATTTCTATGGAATCTGAGAACAGATATTTCGGATCCCTTTGAAGAGTATAGGGCCAAAGGAAATAACCTCCGATAAGAAAGAAAAGAAGCTTTCTGAGAAACTGCTTTGTGTTCTGTGAAATCATCTCATAGTTACAGCGTTGCCCTCAAGAAGCCTTTCGCTAAGATAGTTCTGGTGGAATTTGCAAAGTGATATCTGGAAACCCGTAGAGGGCTACGGTGAAAAAGTAAATATCCAAAGATGAAATCTGGAAAGAAGCTTTCTGAGAAACTGCTCTGTGATGTGTGACTTCAACTCACAGAGTTACATCTGTATTTCGTGGTTCTCTTTGCTAGACTTTTTTCTGTGGAATCTGAGAACAGATATTTCGGATCCGTTTGAAGACTATAGGGCCAAAGGAAATATCCTCCAATAACAAAGAGAAAGAAGCTTTCTGAAAAACTTCTTTGTGTTCAGTGCAATGATTTCACAGAGTTACAGCTTTCCCCTCAAGAAGCCTTTCGGTGCGATAGTTCTGGTGGAATTGGCAAAGTGATATTTGGAAACCCGTAGAGGGCTATGGTGAAAAAGGAAATATCCTCAGATGAAATCTGGAAAGAAGCTTTCTGCGAAACTGCTTACTGTTCTGTTAATTCATCTCACTGAGTTAAATCTGACTTTCGTGCATCTCCTTGCTAGCCTTATTACTGTGGAATCTGAGAACAGATATTTCGGATCCCTTTGAAGATTATAGGGCCAAAGGAAATATATTCCGATTACAAAGAGAAAGAAGCTTTCTGAGATACTGTTTTGTGTTCTGTGAAATCATCTCACAGTTACAGCTATCCCCTCAAGAAGCCTTCCGCTAAGACAGTTCTTGTGGAATTGGCAACGTGATATTTGGAAGCCCATTGAGTGCTATGGTGAAAAAGGTAATATCCTCAGATGAAATCAGGAAAGGAGCTTTCTGAGTAACTGCTTAGTGTTCTGTTAATTCATCTCACCGAGTTGCATCTGTATTTCGTGGATCTCTTTGCTAGCCTTATTTCTGTGGAATCTGAGAACAGATATTTCGGATCCCTTTGAAGACTATAGGGCCAAAGTAAATATCCTCCGATAACAAAGAGAAAGAAGCTTTCTGAGAAAATTCTTTGTGTTCTGTGAAATCATCTTACAGAGTTACAGCTTTCCCCTCAAGAAGCCTTTCGCTAAGACAGTTTTTGTGTAATTGGCAAAGTGATATTTGGAAGCCCATAGAGGGCTATGGTGAAAAAGGAAACATCCTCAGATGAAATCTGGAAAGAAGATTTCTGAGTAACTGCTCTGTGATGTGTGAGTTCCACTCACAGAGTTACATCTGTATTTCGTGGATCACTTTGCTAGCCTTATTTCTGTGGAATCTGAGAACAGATATTTCGGATCCCTATGATAACTATAGGGCCAAAGGAAATATCCTCCGATAACCAAGAGAAAGAAGCTTTCTGAGAAACTTGTTTCTGTTCTGTGAGATCATCTCACTGAGTTACAGCTTTCCCCTCAAGAAGCATTTCGCTAAGACAGTTCTTGTTTAATTGGCTAAGTGATATTTGGAAGCCCATAGTGTGGTACGGTGAAAAATGAAATATCCTCTGATGAAAACTGGAAAGAAGCTTTCTGAGAAACTGCTTAGTGTTCTTTGAATTCAACTCACAGAGTTACATCTGTATTTCGTGGATCTCTTTGCTAGCCTTATTTTTGTGGAATCTGAGAACAGATATTTCGGATCCCTTTGAAGACGATAGGGCCAAAGGAAATATACTCCGATTATAAAGAGAAAGAAGCTTTCTGAGAAACTGCTTTGTGTTCTGTGCAATCATCTCACAGAGTAACAGCTTTACCCTCAAGAAGCCTTTCGTTAAGACAGTTCTTGTGGAATTGGCAAAGTGATATTTGGAAGCCCTTAGAAGGCTACGGTGAAAAAGGAAATATCCTCAGATGAAATCTGGAAAGAAGCTTTCTGAGAAACTGCTCTGTGATGTGTGACTTTCACTCACAGAGTTTCATCTGTATTTCGAGAATCTCTTTGCTAGCCTTATTTCTGTGGAATCTGAGAACAGATATTTTGGATCACTTTGATGACTATAGGGCCAAAGGACATATCCTCCGATACCAATGAGAAAAAAACTTTCTGAGAAACTTCTTTGTGTTCTGTGCAATCATCTTACAGAGTTCCAGCTCTCCCCTCAAGAAGCCTTTCGCTAAGAAAGTTCTTGTGGAATTGGCAAACTGATATTTGGAAGCCCATAGAGGGCTATGCTGTAAAAGTGAATAATCTCAGATGAAATCTGGAAAGAAGATTTCTGAGAAACTGCTCTGTGATTTGTGAGTTCCACTCACAGAGTTACATCTGTATTTCGTGGATCACTTTGCTAGCCTTATTTCTGTGGAATATGAGAACAGATATTTCGGATACCTTTGAAAACTATAGGGCCAAGGAAATATCCTCCGATAACCAAGAGAAAGAAGCTTTCTGACAAACTTCTTTGTGTTCTGTGAAATCATCTCACTGAGTTACAGCTTTCCCCTGAAGAAGTCTTTCGCTAGGACAGTTCTTGTGGAATTGGAAAAGTGATATTTGGAAGCCCATAGTGGGCTAAGGTGAAAAAGGAAATATCCTCAGATGAAATCTTGAAAGAATCTTTCTGAGAAACTGCTTAGTGTTCTCTGAATTCATCTCACAGAGTTACTTCTGTATTTCGTGGATCTCTTTGCTAGCCTTTTTTCCATGGAATCTGAGAACAGATATTTCGGATCCCTTTGAAGACTACAGGGCCAAAGGAAATATCCTCCGATAACAAAGAGAAAGAAGCTTTCGAAAAACTTCTTTGTGTTCTGTGTAATGATTTCACAGAGTTACAGCTTTCCCCTCAAGAAGCCTTTCGGCGAGATAGTTCTGGTGGAATTGGCAAAGTGATATTTGGAAACCCGTAGAGGGCTATGGTGAAAAAGGAAATATCCTCAGATGAAATCTGGAAAGAAGCTTTCTGCGAAACTGCTTAGTGTTCTGTTAATTCATCTCACTGAGTTAAATCTGACTTTCGTGCATCTCTTTGCTAGCCTTATTTCTGTGGAATCTGAGAACAGATATTTCGGATCCCTTTGAAGATTATAGGGCCAAAGGAAATACCCTCCGATAACAAAGAGAAAGAAGCTTTCTGAGATACTGCTTTGTGTTCTGTGAAATCATCTCACAGTTACAGCTATCACCTCAAGAAGCCTTCAGCTAAGACAGTTCTTGTGGAATTGGCAAGGTGATATTTGGAAGCCCATTGAGTGCTATGGTGAAAAAGAAATTATCCTCAGATGAAATCTGGAAAGGAGATTTCTGAGTAACTGCTTAGTGTTCTCTTAATTCATCTCACAGAGTTGCATCTGTTTTTCGTGGATCTCTTTGCTAGCCTTATTTCTGTGGAATCTGAGAACAGATATTTCGGATCCCCTTGAAGACTATAGGGCCAAAGGAAATATCCTCACATAGCAAAGAGAAAGAAGCTTTCTGAGAAACTTCTTTGTGTTCTGTAAAATCATCTCACAGAGTTACAGCTTTCAACTCAAGAAACCTTTCGCTAAGACAGTCCTTGTGGAATTGGCAAAGTGATATTTGGAAGCCCACAGACGGCTATATTGAAAAAGGAAATATCCTCAGATGAAATCTGGAAAGAAGCTTTCTGCGAAACTGCTTAGTGTACTGTTAATTCATCTCACAGAGTTACAGCTGAGTTTCGTGCATCTCTTTGCTAGCCTTATTTCTGTGGAATCTGAGAACAGATATTGCGGATCCCTCTGAAGATTATAGGGCCAAAGGAAATGTCCTCCGATAACAAAGAGAAAGAAGCTTTCTGAGAAACTGCTTTGTGTTCTGTGAAATCATCTCACAGTTACAGCTTTCCCCTGAAGAAGCCTTTCGCTATGACAGTTCCTGTGGAATTGGCAAGGTGATATTTGGAAGCCCATTGATTGCTATGGTGAAAAAGGAAATATCCTCAGATGAAATCTGGAAAGGAGCTTTCTGAGTAACTGCTTAGGGTTCTGTTAATTCATCTCAGAGAGTAGCATCTATATTTCGTGGATCTCTTTGATAGCCTTATTTCTGTGGAATCTGAGAACAGATATTGCGGATCCCTCTGAAGATTATAGGGCCAAAGGAAATATCCTCCGATAACAAAGAGAAAGAAGCTTTCAGAGAAACTTCTTTGTGTTCTGTGAAATCATCTCACAGAGTTACAGCTTTCAACTCTAGAAGCCTTTCGCTAAGACAGTTCTTGTTTAATTGGCAAAGTGATATTTGGAAGCCCATAGAGGGCTATGGTGTAAAAGGAAATATCCTCAGATGACATCTGGAAAGAAGCTTTCGAAGAAACTGCTTAGTTTTCTGTTGATTCATCTCAGAGAGTTACATCTGTATTTCGTGGATCTCTTTGCTAGCCTTATTTCTGTGGAATCTGAGAACAGATATTTCGGATCCCACTGAAGATTATAGGGCCAAAGGAAATATCCTCCGATAACAAAGAGAAAGAAGCTTTCTGAGAAACTTCTTTGTGTTCTGTGAAATCATCTCACAGAGTTAGAGCTTTCCCGTCAAGAAGCCTTTCGCTAAGACAGATCTTGTGGAATTGGCAAAGTGATATTTGCAAGCCCATAGAGGGATATGGTGAAAAAGGAAATATCCTCAGATGAAATCTGGAAAAAAGCTTTCTGCGAAACTACTTAGTGTTCTGTTAATTCATCTCACAGAGTTACATCTGTGTTTTGTGGATTTCTTTGCTAGCCTTATTTCTGTGGAATCTTAGAACAGATATTTCGGATCCCTTTGAAGTCTATAGCGCCAAAGGAAATATCCTTCTGTAACAAAGAGAAAGAAACTTTCTAAGAACCTTCTTTGTGTTCTGTGAAATCATCTCATAGAGTTACAGCTTTCCCCTTAAGAAGCCTATCGCTAAGACAGTTCTTGTGGAATTGGCAAAGTGATATTTGGAAGCCCTTAGAGGGCTATGGTGAAAAGGGAACTATCCTCAAATGAAATCTAGAAAGAAGCTTTCTGAGAAACTGCTTTGTGTTCTGTTAATTCATCTCACAGAGTTACTTCTGTATTTCGTGGATCACTTTGTTAGCCTTATTTCTGTGGAATCTGAGAACTGATATTTCGGATCTGTTTGAAGACTATAGGGAAAAAGTAAATATCCTCTGATAACAAAGAGAAAGAAGCTTTCTGAGAAACTTCTTTGTGTTCAGTGAAATCATCTCACAGATTTACAGCTGCCCCCTCAAGAAGCCTTTCGCTAAGACAGTTTTTGTGGAATTGGCAAAGTGATATTTGGAAGCCCATAGAGGGCTATGGTGAAAAAGGAAATATCCTCAGATGAAATCTGGAAAGAAGTTTTCTGAGAAACTGCTCTGTGATGTGTGACTTCCACTCACAGTTACATCTGTATTTCGTGGACCTCCTTCTAGCCTTATTTCTGTGGAATCTGAAAACAGATATTTCGGATCACTTTGAAGACTATAGGGCCAAAGGACATATCCTCCGATAACAAAGAGAAAAAAGCTTTCTGAGAAACTTCTTGGTGTTTTGTGAAATCATCTCACAGAGTTAGAGCTTTCCCGTCAAGAAGCCTTTCGCTTAGACAGTTCTTGTGGAATTGGCAAAATGATATTTGGAAGCCCATGGTGGGCTATGGTGAAAAAGGAAATATCCTCAGATGAAATCTGGAAAGAAGCTTTCTGAGAAACTGCTTAATGTTCTGTGAATTCCTCTCACAGAGTTACATCTGTATTTCGTGAATCTCTTTGCTAGCCTTATTTCTGTGGAATCTGAGAACAGATATTTCGGATCCCTTTGAAGACGATGGGGCCAAAGGAAATATACTCCGATAACAAAGAGAAAGAAGCTTTCTGAGAAACTGCTTTGTGTTCTGTGAAATCATCTCAAAGATTTACAACTTTCCCCTCAAGAAGCCTTTCGCTAAGACAGTTCTTGTGGAATTGGCAAAGGGATATTTAGAAGCCCATAGAGGGCTATGGTGAAAAAGGAAATATCCTCAGATGAAATCTGGAAAGAAGCTTTCTGAGAGACTGCTCTGTGATGTGTGACTTCCACTCACAGAGTTACATCTGTATTTCGTGGATCTCTTTGCTAGCCTTATTTCTGTGGAATCTGAGAACAGATATTTCGGATCCCTTTGAAGACAATAGGACCAAAGGAAATAACCTCCGACAACAAAGAGAAAGAAGCTTACTGAGAAACTCCTTTGTGTTCTGTGAAATCATCTCACAGAGTTACACCTTTCCCCTCAAGAAGACTTTCGCTAAGATAGTTCTCGTGGAATTGGCAAAGTGACATTTAGAAGCCCAGAGAGGGCTATGGTGAAAAAGGAAATATCCGCAGATGAAATCTGGAAAGAAGCTTTCTGAGAAACTGCTTAGTGTTCTGTTAACTCATCTCACAGAGTTACATCTGTATTTCGTGGATCTGTTTGCTAGCCTCATTTCTGTGGAATCTGAGAACAGATATTTCTGATCCCTTTGAAGACTATAGGGCCAAAGTAAATATCCTCCGATAATAAAGAGAAAGAAGCTTTCTGAGACACTTCTTTTTGTTCTGTGAAATCATCTCACGGAGTTACAGCTTTCCCCTCAAGAAGCCTTTCGACAAGACAGTTCTTGTGGAATTGGCAAAGTGATATTTGGAAGCCCATAGAGGGCTATGTTGAAAAAGGAAATATCCTCAGATGAAATCTGGAAAGAAGCTTTCTGAGAGATTGCTCTGTGATGTGTGACTTCCACTCACAGAGTTACATCTGTATTTCGTGGATCTCTTTGCTAGCCTTATTTCTGTGGAATATGAGAACAGATATTTCGGATCCCTTTGAAGCCTATAGGCCAAAGGAAATATCCTCCGAAATCAAAGAGAAAGAATCTTTCTGAGAAACTTCTTTGTGTCTGTGAAATCATCTCACAGAGTTACAGCTTTCCCCTCAAGAAGCCTTTTGCTCTGACAGTTCTTGTGGAACTGGCAGAGTAAAATTTGGAAGCCCATAGAGGGCTATGGTGAAAAAGGAAATACCCTCAGATGAAATCTGGAAAGAAGCTTTCTGTGAGACTGCTCTGTGATGTGTGACTTCCACTCACAGAGTTACATCTGTATTTCGTGTATCTCTCTGCTAGCCGTATTTCTGTGGAATCTGAGAACAGACATTTCGGATGCCTTTGAAGACTATAGGGCCAAAGGAAATATCCTCCGATAACAAAGACAAAGAAGCTTTCTGAGAAACTTCATGGAGTTCTGTGGAATCATCTCAAAGAGTTGCAGCTTTCGCCTCAAGAAGCCATTCGCTATGACAGTTCTTGTGCAATTGGCAAAGTGATATTTGGAAGCCCATAGAGGGTTATGGGGAAAAAGGAAATAACCTCAGATGAAATCTGGAAAGAAGCTTTCTGAGAAGCTGCTTAGTGTTCTGTTAATTCATCGCACAGAGTTACATTCGTATTTCGTGGATCTCTTTGCTAGCCTTATTCCTGTGGAATCCGAAATGAGATATTTCATATCCCTTTGAAGATTATAGGGCCAAAGGAAATATCCTCCGATAACAAAGAGAAAGAAGCTTTCTGAGAAACTTCTTTGAGTTCTGTGAAACCATCTCACAGATTTACAGCTTTCCCCTCAAGAAGCCTTTCGCTAAGACAGTTCCTGTGGAATTGGCAAAGTAATATTTGGAAGCCCATAGAGGGCTATGGTGAAAACGGAAATATCCTCAGATGAAATCTGGAAAGATGTTTTCTGAGAAACTGCTTAGTGTTCTGTTATTTCATCTCACCGAGTTACATCTGTATTTCGTGGATCTCTTTGCTAGCCTTATTCCTGTGGAATCTGAAATCAGATATTTCGGATCCCTTTGATGACTATAGGGCCAAAGAAAATATCCTCCGATAACAAAGAGAAAGAAGCTTTCTGAGAAACTTCTTTGAATTCTGTGAAATCATCTCACAGATTTACAGCTTTCCCCTCAAGAAGCCTTTCGCTAAGACAGTTCCTGTGGAATTGGCAAAGTAATATTTGGAAGCCCATAGAGGGCTATGATGAAAAAGGAAATATCCTTAAATGAAATCTGGAAAGAAGCTTTCTGAGAGATTGCTCTGTGATGTGTGACTTCCACTCACAGAGTTACATCTGTATTTCGTGGATCTCTTTGCTAGCCTTATTCCTGTGGAATCTGAAATCTGATATTTCGGATGCTTTGAAGACTATAGGGAGAAAGGAAATATCCACCGACAACAAAGAGAAATAAGCTTTCTGAGAAACTTCTTTGTGTTCTGGGAAATCATCTCAAAGATTTACAACTTTCCCCTCAAGAAGCCTTTCGCTAAGACAGTTCTTGTGGAATTGGCAAAGGGATATTTAGAAGCCCATAGAGGGCTATGGTGAAAAAGGAAATATCCTCAGATGAAATCTCGAAAGAAGCTTTCTGAGAGACTGCTGTGAGATGTGTGACTTCCACTCACAGAGTTACATCTGTATTTCGTGGATCTCTTTGCTAGCCTTATTTCTGTGGAATCTGAGAACAGATATTTCGGATCCCTTTGAAGACTATAGGACCAAAGGAAATAACCTCCGACAACAAAGAGAAAGAAGCTTTCTGAGAAACTCCTTTGTGTTCTGTGAAATCATCTCACAGAGTTTCACCTTTCCCCTCAAGAAGCCTTTCCCTAAGATAGTTCTCGTGGAATTGGCAAAGTGACATATGGAAGCCAAGAGAGGGCTATGGTGAAAAAGGAAATATCCTGAGATGAAATCTGGAAAGAAGCTTTCTGAGAAACTGCTTAGTGTTCTGTTAATTCTTCTCACAGAGTTACATCTGTATTTCGTGCATCTCTTTGCTAGCCTCATTTCTGTGGAATCTGAGAACAGATATTTCGGATCCCTTTGAAGACCACAGGTCCAAAGGAAATATCCTCCGAAAACAAAGAGAAAGAAGCTTTCAGAGAAACTTCTTTGTGTTCTGTGAAATCATCTCACAGAGTTACAGCTTTCCCCTCAAGAAGCCTTTCGCTAAGACAGTTCTTGTGGAATTGGCAAAGTGATATTTGGAAGCCCATAGAGGGCTATGGTGTAAAAGGAAATATCCTCAGATGAAATCTATAAAGAAGCTTTCTGAGAAACTGCTCTGTGATGTGTGACTTCCACTCAGAGAGTTACACCTGTATTTCGTGGATCTCTTTGCTAGCCTTATTTCTGTGAAATCTGAGAACAGATATTACGGATTCCTTTGAAGACTATACTACCAAAGCAAATATCCTTGGATAACAAAGAGAAAGAAGCTTTCTGAGAAACTTCTTTGTGTTCTGTGAAATCATTTACCAGAGTTACAGCTTTCCCCTCAAGAAGCCTTTCGCTAAGACAGTTCTTGCGGAATTGGCCAAGTGATATTTGGAAGCCCATAGAGGGCTATGGTGAAAAAGGATATATCCTCAGTTGAAATCTGGAAAGAAGCTTTCTGACAAACTGCTTAGTGTTCCGTTAATTCTTCTCACAGAGTTACATCTGTATTTTGTGAATCTCTTTGCTAGCCTTATTTCTGTGGAATCTGAGAACAGATATTTCGGGTCACTTTGAAGACTATGGGGCCAAAGGCAATATCCTCCGATAAGAAAGAGAAATAAGCTTTCTGAGAAATTTCTTTGTGTTCTGTGAAATCATCTCACAGAGTTTCAGCTTTCCCCTCTAGAACCCTTTCTCTAAGACAGTTCTTGTGGAATTGGCAAAGTGATATTTGGAAGCCCATAGAGGGCTAAGGGGAAAAAGGAAATATCCTCAGACGAAATCTGGAAAGAAGCTTTCTGAGAAACTGCTTAGTGTTGTGGTAATTCATCTCACAGAGTTACATCTCTGTTTCGTGGATCTCTTTGTTAGCCTTATTTCTGTGGATTCTGATAACAGATATTACGGATCCCTTTGAAGACTATAGGGCCAAAGGAAATATCCTCCGATAACAAAGAGAAAGAAGCTTTCTGAGAAACTTCTTGGTGTTCTGTGAAATCATCTCACAGACTTACACTTTTCACCTCAAGAAGCCTTTCGATAAGACAGTTCTTGTGGAATTGGCAAAGTGATATTTAGAACCCATGGAGGGCTATGTTGAAAAAGGAAATATCCTCAGATGAAATCTGGAATGAAGCTTTCGGAGAAACTGCTTAGTGTTCTGTTAAGTCATCATACAGTGTTACATCTGTATTTCGTGGATCTTTTTCCTAGCGTTATTTCTGTGAAATCTGAGAACAGATATTTCGGATCCCTTTGAAGACTTTAGTACCAAAGGAAATATCCTCCGATAACAAAGAGAAAGAATCTTTCTGAGAAACTTCTCTGTGTTCTGTGAAATCATCTCACAGAGTTACAGCTTTCCCGTCAAGAAGCCTTTCGCTAAGACAGTTCTTGTGGAATTGGCAAAGTGATATATGGAAGTCCCTAGAGGGCTATGGTGAAAAAGGAAATATCCTCCGATGAAATCTGGAAAGAAGCTTTCTGAGAAACTGCTTAGTGTTGTGTTAATTCATCTCACAGAGTTACATCTTTATTTCGTGGATCTCCTTGCTAGCCTTATTTCTGTGGATTCTGAGAACAGATATTTCGGATCACTTTGAGGACTATAGAGCCAAAGGAAATATCCTCCGATAACAAAGAGAAAGAACCGTCTGAGAAACTTCTTTGTGTTCTGTGAAATCATCTCACAGAGTTACATCATTCCCCTCAAGAAGCCTTTCGCTTAGACAGTTCTTGTTTAATTGGCAAAGTGATATTTGGAAGCCCATAGACGACTACGGTGCAAAGGGAAATATCCTCAGATGAAATCTGGAAAGAAGCTTTCTGAGAAACTGCTTAGTGTTCTGTTAATTCACCTCACAGAGTTACATCTGTATGTCGTGGATCTCCTTGCTAGCCTTATTTCTCTGTGATCTGACAACAGATATTTCGGATCCCTTTGAAGACAATAGGGACATAGGAAATATCATCCGATAACAGAGAGAAAGAAGCTTTCTGAGAAACTTCTTTGTGTTCTGTGAATTCAACTCACAGAGTTACAGCTTTTCCCTCAACAAGCCTTTCGCTAAGACAGTTCTTGTGGAATTGGCAAAGTGATATTTGGAAGCACATAGAAGGCTATGGTGAAAAAGTAAATATCCTCAGATGAAATCTGGAAAGAAGCTATCTGAGAAACTGCTTAGTGTTTTGTTAATTCATCTCACACAGTTATATCGGTATTTCGTGTAATCTTTCCTAGCCTTATTTCTGTGGAATCTGAGAACAGATATTACGGAACCCTCTGAAGACTATAGGGCCAAAGGAAATATCCTCCGATAACAAAGCGAAAGATGCTTTCTGAGAAACTTCTTTGTGTTCTGTGAAATCATCTCACAGAGTTACAGCTTTCCCCTCAAGAAGCCTTTCGCTAAGACACTTATTGTGGAATTGGCCAAGTGATATTTGGAAGTCCCTAGAGGGCTATGTTGAAAAAGGAAATATCCTCAGACGAATTCTGGAAAGAAGCTTTCTAAGAACTGCTTAGTGTTGTGTTAATTCATCTCACAGAGTTACATCTGTATTTCGTGGATCTCTTTGTTAGCCTTATTTCTGTGGAATCTGAGAACAGATATTTCGGAAACCTCTGAAGACTATAGGGCCAAAGGAAATATCCTCCGATAACAAAGAGAAAGAAGCTTTCTGAGAAACTTCTTTGTGTTCTGTGAAATCATCTCACAGAGTTACAGCTTTCGCCTCAAGAAGCCTTTCGCTAAGATAGTTCTTGTGGAATTGGCAAAGTGTTATTTGGAAACCCATAGAGGGCTATGGTGAAAAAGGAAATATCCTCAGATGAAATCTGGAAAGAAGCTTTCTGAGAAACTGCTTAGTGTTCTGTTAATTCATCTCAAAGGGCTACATCAGTATTTCGTGGATCTCTTTCCTAGCATTATTTCTGTGGAATCTGAGAACAGATATTTCGGATCCCTTTGAAGACTATAGGGCCAAAGGGAATATCCTCCGATAACAAACAGAAATAAGCTTTCTGAGAAACTTCTTTGTGTTCTGTGAAATCATCTCACAGAGTTACAGCTTTCCCCTCAAGAAGTCTTTCGCTAAGACAGTTCTGGTGGAATTGGCAAAGTGATCTTTTGAAGCCCATAGGGGGCTATGGTGAAAAAGGAAATATCCCCAGATGAAATCTGGAAAGAAGCTTTCTGAGAAAATGCTTAGTGTTCTGTTAATTCATCTCAAGGAGTTACATGATTATTTCGTGAATCTCTTTGCTAGCCTTATTTCTGTGGAATCTGAGAACAGATATTTCGGTTCCCTTTGAAGACTATAGGGCCAAAGGAAATATCCTCCGATAACAAAGAGAAAGAAGCTTTCTGAGAAACTTCTTTGTGTTCTGTGAAATCATCTCACAGAATTACAGCTTTCCCCTCAAGAAGTCTTTCGATAAGAGAGTTCTTGTGGAATTGGCAAAGTGATATTTGGAAGCCCATAGAGGGCTATGGTGAAAAAGGAAATATCCTCAGATGAAATCTGGAAAGAAGCTTTCTGAGAAACTGCTTAGTGTTCTGTTAATTCATCTCACAGAGTTACATGTGTATTTCGTGGATCTCTTTGCTAACCTTATTCCTGTGGAATCTGAGAACAGATATTTCGGATCACTTTGAAGACTATAGGGCCAAAGGAAATATCCTCCGATAACAAAGAGAAAGAAGCTTTCTGAGAAACTTCTTTGTGTTCTGTGAAATCATCTCACAGAGTTACAGCTTTCCCCTCAAGAAGCCTTTTGCTAAGACAGTTCTTGTGGAATTGGCAAAGTGATATTTGGAAGCCCATTGAGGGCTATGGTGAAAAAGGAAGTATCCTCAGTGAAATCTGGAAAGAAGCTTTCTGAGAAACTGCTTAGTGTTCTGTTAATTCATCTCACAGATTTATAAGTGTATTTCGTGGATCTCCTTGCTAGCCTTATTTCTGTGGAATCTGAGAACAGATATTTCGGATCCCTTTGAAGACTATAGGGCCAAAGGAAATATTCTTCGATAACAAAGAAAAAGAATCTTTCTGAGAAACTTCTTTGAGATCTGTGAAATCGTCTCACAGAGTTACAGCTTTCCCCTCAAGAAGCCTTCCGCTAAGACAGTTCTTGTGGAATTGGCAAAGTGATATTTGGAAGCCCATAGAGGGCTATGGTGAAAAAGGAAATATCCTCAGATGAAATCTGGAAAGAAGCTTTCTGAGAAACTGCTTAGTGTTCTGTTAATTCATCTCACAGAATTACATGTGTATTTCGTGGATCTCTTTGCTAGCCTTATTTCTGTGGAATCTGAGAACAGATATTTCGGATCCCTTTGAAGACTATGGGGCCACAGGAAATATCCTCCGATAACAAAGAGGAAGAAGCTTTCTGAGAAACTTCTTTGTGTTCTGTGAAATCATCTCACAGAGTTACAGCTTTCCCCTCAAGAAGCCTTTGGCTAAGACAGTTCTTGTGGAATTGGCAAAGTGACATTTGGAAGCCCATAGAGGGGTATGGTGAAAAAGGAAATATCCTCAGATTAAATCTGGAAAGAAGATTTCTGAGGAACTACTTAGTGTTCTGTTATTCATCTCACAGAGATACATGTGTATTTCGTGGATCTCCTTGCTAGCCTTATTTCTGAGGAATCTGAGAACAGATGTTTCGGATCCCTTTGAAGACTATAGGGCCAAAGGAAATATCCTCCGATAACAAAGAAAAAGAATCTTTCTGAGAAACTTCTTTGTGATCTGTGAAATCGTCTCACAGAGTTACAGCTTTCCCCTCAAGAAGCCTTCCGCTAAGACTGTTCTTGTGGAATTGGCAAAGTGATATTTGGAAGCCCATAGAGGGCTATGGTGAAAAAGGAAATATCCTCAGATGAAATCTGGAAAGAAGCTTTCTGAGAAACTGCTTAGTGTTCTGTTAATTCATCTCACAGAATTACATGTGTATTTCGTGGATCTCTTTGCTAGCCTTATTTCTGTGGAATCTGAGAACAGATATTTCGGATCCCTTTGAAGACTATAGGGCCAAAGGAAATATCCTCCGATAACAAAGAGAAAGAAGCTTTCTGAGAAACTTCTTTGTGTTCTGTGAAATCATCTCACAGAGTTACAGCTTTCACCTCGGGTAGCCTTTCGCTAAGACAGTTCTTGTGGAATTGGCAAAATGATATTTGGAAGCCCCTAGAGGGCTATGGTGAAAAAGGAAATATCCTCAGATGAAATCTGGAAAGAAGCTTTCTGAGAAATTGCTTAGTGTTCTGTTCCTTCACCTCACAGAGTTACATGTGTATTTCGTGGATCTCTTTACTAGCCTTATTTCTGTGGAATCTGAGAACAGATATTTCGGATCCCATTGAAGAGTATAGGGCCAAAGGAAGAATCCTCCGATAAAAAATAGAAAGAAGCTTTCTGAGAAACTTCTTTGTGTTCTGTGAAATCATCTCACAGAGTTACAGCTTTCCCTTCAAGAAGCCTTTTGCTAAAACAGTTCTTGTGGAATTGGCAAAGTGATATTTGGAAGCCCATAGAGGGCAATCGTGAAAAAGGAAATATCCTCAGATGAAATCTGGAAAGAAGCTTTCTGAGAAACTGCTTAGTGTTCTGTTAATTCATCTCACAGAGTTACATGTGTATTTCGTGGATCTCTTTGCTAGCCTTATTTCTGTGGAATCTGAGAACAGATATTTCGGATCCCTTTGAAGACTATAGGGCCACAGGAAATATCCTCCGATAACAAAGAGGAAGAAGCTTTCTGAGAAACTTCTTTGTGTTCTGTGAAATCATCTAACAGAGTTACAGCTTTCCCCTCAAGAAGCCTTTCGCTAAGACAGTTCTTGTGGAATTGGCAAAGTGATATTTGTAAGCCCATAGAGGGGTATGGTGAAAAAGGAAATATCCTCAGATTAAATCTGGAAAGAAGCTTTCTGAGGAACTGCTTACTGTTCTGTTATTCAGCTCACAGAGATACATGTGTATTTCGTGGATCTCTTTGCTAGCCTTATTTCTGAGGAATCTGAGAACAGATATTTCGGATCCCTTTGAAGACTATAGGGCCAAAGGAAATATCCTCCGATAACAAAGAGAAAGAAGCTTTCTGAAAACTTCTTTGTGTTCTGTGAAATCATCTCACAGAGTTACAGCTTTCCCCTCAAGAAACCTTTTGCTAAGAGAGTTCTTGTGGAATTGGCAAAGTGATATTTGGAAGCCCATTGAGGGCTATGGTGAAAAAGGAAATATCCTCAGTGAAATCTGGAAAGAAGATTTCTGAGAAACTGCTTAGTGTTCTGTTAATTCATCTCACAGAGTTACATGTGTATTTCGTGGATCTCTTTGCTAGCCTTATTTCTATGGAATCTGAGAACAGATATTTCGGATCCCTTTGAAGACTATAGGGCCATAGGAAATATTCTCCGGTAACAAAGAGAAAGAAGCTTTCTGAGAAACTTCTTTGTGATCTGTGAAATCATCTCACAGAGTTACAGCTTTCCCCTCAAGAAGCCTTTCGCTAAGACAGTTCTTGTGGAATTGTCAAAGTGATATTTGGAAGCCCATAGAGGGCAATGGTGAAAAAGGAAATATCCTCATATGAATTCTGGAAAGAAGCTTTCTGAGAAACTGCTTAGTGTTCTGTTAATTCATCTCACAGAGTTACATTTGTATTTCGTGGATCTCGTTGCTAGCCTTATTTCTGTGAAATCTGAGAACAGATATTTCGGATCCCTTTGAAGACTATAGGGCCAAAGGAAATATCCTCCGATAACAAAGAGAAAGAAGCTTTCTGAGAAACTTCTTTGTGTTCTGTGAAATAATCTCCCAGAGTTACAGCTTTCCCCTCAAGAAGCCGTTCGCTAAGACAGTTCTTGTGGAATTGGCAAAGTAATATTTGGAAGCCCATAGAGGGCTATGGTGAAAAAGGAAATATCCTCAGATGAAATCTGGAAAGAAGCTTTCTGAGAAACTGCTTAGTGTTCTGTTAATTCATCTCACAGAGTTACATGTGTATTTCGTGGATCTCTTTGCTGTCCTTATTTCTGTGGAATATGAGAACAGATATTTCGGATCCCATTGTAGACTATATGGCCAAAGGAAATATCCTCCGATAACAAAGAGAAAGAAGCTTTCTTAGAAACTTCTTTGTGATCTGTGAAATCATCTCACAGAATTACAGCTTTCCCCTCAAGAAGCCTTTCGCTAAGACAGTTCTTGTGGAATTGGCAAAGTGATATTTGGAAGCCCATAGAGGGCTATGGTGAAAAAGGAAATATCCTCAGATAGAATCTGGAAAGAAGCTTTCTGAGAAAGCGCTTAGTGTTCTGTTAATTCATCTCACAGAGTTACATGTGTATTTCGTGGATCTCTTTGCTAGCCTTATTTCTGTGGAATCTGAGAACAGATATTTCGGATCCCTTTGAAGACTATAGGGCCAAAGGAAATATCCTCCGATAACAAACAGAAATAAGCTTTCTGAGAAACTTCTTTGTGTTCTGTGAAATCATCTCACAGAGTTACAGCTTTCCCCTCAAGAAGCCTTTCGCTAAGACAGTTCTTGTGGAATTGGAAAAGTGATCTTTTGAACCCCTTAGGGGGCTATGGTGAAAAAGGAAATATCCCCAGATGAAATCTGGAAAGAAGCTTTCTGTGAAAATGCTTAGTGTTCTGTTAATTCATCTCAAGGAGTTACATGTGTATTTCATGAATCTCTTTGCTAGCCTTATTTCTGTGGAATCTGAGAACTGATATTTCGGATCCCTTTGAAGACTATAGGGCCAAAGGAAATATCTTCCGATAACAAAGAGAAAGAAGCTTTCTGTGAAACTTCTTTGCGTTCTGTGAAATCATCTCACAGAGTTACAGCTTTCCTCTCAAGAAGCCTTTCGCTAAAACAGTTCTTGTGGAATTGGCAAAGTGATATTTGGAAGCCCATTGAGGGCTATGGTGAAAAAGGAAGTATCCTCAGTGAAATCTGGAAGGAAGCTTTCTGAGAAACTGCTTAGTGTTCTGTTAATTCATCTCACAGAGTTACATGTGTGTTTCGTGGATCTCTTTGCTAGCCTTATTTCTGTGGAATTTGAGAACAGATATTTCGGATCCGTTTGAAGACTATAGGGCCATAGGAAATATCCTCCAAAAACAAAGAGAAAGAAGCTTTCTGAGAAACTTCATTGTGTTCTGTGATATCATCTCACAGAGTTACAGCTTTGCCCTCAAGAAGCCTTTCGCTAAGCCTGTTCTTGTGGAATTGGCAAAGTAATATTTCAATGCCCCTAGAGGGCTACGGTGAAAAAGGAAATATCCTCAGATGAAATCTGGAAAGAAGCTTTCTGAGAAACTGCTCAGTATTCTGTTAATTCATCTCACAGAGTTACATGTGTATTTCGTGGATCTCTTTGCTAGCCTTATTTATGTGGAATCTGAGAACAGATATTTCGGTTCCCTTTGAAGACTATAGGGCCAAAGGAAATATCCTCCGATAACAAAGAGAAAGAAGCTTTCTGAGAAACTTCTTTGTGTTCTGTGAAATCATCTCACAGAGTTACAGCTTTCCCCTCAAGAAGCCTTTCGCTAAGCCTGTTCTTGTGGAATTGGCAAAGTGATCTTTTGAACCCCATAGGGGGCTATGGTGAAAAAGGAAATATCCTCAGATGAAATCTGGAAAGAAGCTTTCTGAGAAACTACTTAGTGTTCTTTTAATTCATCTCACAAAATTAAGCTTTCCCCTCAAGAATCCGTTCGCCAAGCCTGTTCTTGTGGAATTGGCAAAGTAATATTTGGAAGCCAATTCACGGCTATGGTGAAAAAGAAAATAATCTCCGAGAAAAACTGGAAAGAAGCTTTCTGAGAAACTGCTTTGTGATGTGTGACTTCCATTCACAGAGTTACATCTGTATTTCGTTGATCTGTTGGCTAGCCTTATTTCTGTGGAATCTGGAAACTGATATTTCCGATCCCTTTGAAGGCTATAGGGCCAAAGGAAATATCCTCCGATAACAAATAGAAGGAAGCTTTCTGAGAAATGTCTTTGTGTTCTGTGAAATCATCTCACAGAGTTACAGCTTTCCCCTCAAGAAGCCTTTCGCTAAGCCAGTTCTTGTGGAATTGGCAAAGTGATATTTCGATGCCCATAGAGGGCTAGGGTGAAAAAGGAAATATCCTCAGATGAAATCTGGAAAGAAGCTTTCTGAGAAACTGCTTAGTGTTCTTATAATTCATCTCACAAAATTAAGCTTTCCCCTCAAGAATCCGTTCGCCAAGCCTGTACTTGTGGAATTGGCAAAGTGATATTTCGATGCCCATAGCGGGCTACGGTGGAAAAGGAAATATCCTTAGTTGAAAAATGGAAAGAAGCTTTCTGAGAACCTGCTTAGTGTTCTGTTAATTCACCTCACAGAGGTACAGCTTTCCCCTCAAGAAGCCGTTCGCTAAGCCTGTTCTTGTGGAATTGGCAAAGTGATATTTGGAAGCCCATATAGGGCTATGGTGAAAAAGAAAATATCCTCCGAGAAAACCTGGAAAGAAGCTTTCTGAGAAACTGCTTTGTGATTTGTAACTCCCACTCACAGAGTTACATCTGTATTTTGTGCATCTGTATGGTAGCCTTTTTTCTGTGCAATCTGAGAACTGATAATTCGTATCCCTTTGATGACCGTAATGCCAAAGGAAATATCCTCCGATAACAAAGAGAAAGAAGCTTTCTGAGAAACTTCTTTGTCTTCTGTGAAATCATCTCACAGAGTTACAGCTTTCCGCTCAAGAAGCCTTTCGCTAAGCCAGTTCTTGTGGAATTCGCAAAGTGATATTTCGATGCCCATAGAGGGCTAGGGTGAAAAAGGAAATATCCTCAGATGACATCTTGAAAGAAGGTTTCTAAGAAACTGCTTAGTGTTCTTATAATTCATCTCACAAAATTAGGTTTTCCCCTCAAGAATCCGTTCGCCAATCCTGTACTTGTGGAATTGGCAAAGTGATATTTGGAAGCCCATAGAGGTCTATGGTGAAAAAGAAAATATTTTCCGAAAAAACTGGAAAGAAGCTTGCTGAGAAACTGCTTTGTGACGTGTGACTTCCACTCACAGAGTTACATCTGTATATCTTGGTTTTGTTGCTGGCCTTATTTCCGTGGAATCAGAGAACTGATAATTCGGATCCCTTTGAAGACTATAGGGCCAAAGGAAATATCCTCCGATAACAAAGAAAAAGAAGCTTTCTGAGAAACTTCTTGGTGTTCTGTGAAATTATCTCACAGAGTTGCAGCTTTCCCCTCAAGAAGCCTTTAGCTAAGCCTGTTCTTGTAGAATTGGCAAAGTGATATTTCCATGCCCATAGAGGGATACGGTGAAAAAGGAAGAATCCTCAGATGAAATCTGAAAGAAGCTTTCTGAGAAACTGCTTAGTGTTCTGTTAATTCATCTCACAGAGTTACATCTGTATTTCTTGAATCTCTTTGCTAGCCTTTTTTCTGTGGAATCTGAGAAGAGATATTTTAGATCCCTTTGAAGACTATAGGGCCAAAGGAAATATCCTCCGATAACAAAGAAAAAGAAGCTTTCTGAGAAACATTTTGTGTTCTGTGAAATCATCTCACAGAGTTACAGCTTTACCCTCAAGAAGACTTTCGCTAAGACAGTTCCTGTGGAATTGGCAAAGTGATATTTGGAAGCCCATAGAGGGCTATGGTGAAAAAGGAAATATCCTCAGATGAAACCTGGAAAGCAGCTTCCTGAGAAACTGATTAGTGTTCTGTTAATTCAACTCACAGAGTTACATCTGTATTTCGTGGATCTCTTTGCTAGCCTTATTTCTGTGGATTCTGAGAACTGATATTTCCTATCCCTTTGAAGGCTCTAGGGCCAAAGGAAATATCCTCCTATAACAAAGAGAAAGAAGCTTTCTGAGAAACTTCTTTGTGTTCTTTGAAATCATCTGACAGAGTTACAGCTTTCCCCTCAGAAGCCTTTCCCTTAGCCTGTTATTGTGGAATTGGCAAAGTTATATTAGGGAGCCCATAGAGGGCTACGGTGAAAAAGAAAATATCCTCTGAGAAAAACTGGAAAGAAGCTTTCTGAGAAACGGCTTTGTGATGTGTGACTTCCACTCACAGTGTTACGTCTGTATTTCGTGGATCTGTTTGCTAGCCTTATTTCTGTGGAATCTGAGAACTGATATTTCGGATCCCTTTGAAGAATCTAGGGCCGAAGGAAATATCCTCCGATAAAAAAGAGAAAGAAGCTTTCTGAGGATCTTTTTTATGTTCTGTGAAATCATCTCACAGACATACAGCTTTCCCCTCAAGAAGCCTTTCGCTAAGCCTGTTCTTGTGGAATTGGCAAAGTGATATTTCGATGCCCTTAGAGGTCTATGGAGAGAGAGGAAATATCGTCAGATGAAATGTGTGAAGAAGCTTTCTTAGAAACTGCTTAGTGTTCTGTTAATTCATCTCACAGAGTTACAGCTTTCCCCTCAAGAAGCCGTTCGCGAAGCCTGTTCTTGTGAAATTGGCAAAGTGATATTTGGAAGCCCAAAGAGGGCTACGGTGAAAAAGAAAATATCCTCTAAGAAAAACCGGAAAGAAGCTTTCTGAGAAACTGCTTTGTGATGTGTGACTTCCACTCACTGTGTTACATCTGTATTTCGTGGATCTGTTTGCTAGACTTATTTCTGTGGAATCTGAGAACAGATATTTCGTATCCCTTTGTAGACTCAAGGGCCAAAGAAAATATCCTGTGATAACAAAGATAAAGAAGCTTTCTGAGAAACTTCTCCGTGTTCTGTGACATCATCTCACAGAGTTTCACCTTTCTCCTCAAGAATCATTTCGCTAAGCCTGTTCTTCTGTAATTGGCAAAGTGATATTTCAATGCCCTTAGAGGGCTACGGTGAAAAAGGAAATATCTTCAGATGAAATCTGGAAAGAAGCTTTAAGAGAAACTGCTTAGTGTTCTGTTAATTCCTCTCATAGAATTACAGCTTTCCCCTCAAGAAGCCGTTCGCTAAGCCTGTTCTTGTGGAATTGGCAAAGTGATATTTGGAAGCCCGTAGAGGGCTATGGTGAAAAAGAAAATATCCTCCGAGAAAAACTGGAAAGAAGCTTTCTGAGAAACTGCTTTGCGATGTGTGACTTCCACTAACAGAGTTACATGTGTACTTTGTGTATCTGTTTGCTAGCCTTATTTCTGTGGAATCTCACAACTGATATTTCGGATCCCATTGAAGACTCTAGGGTCAAAGGAAATATCCTCCGATAACAAACAGAAAGAAGCTTTCTGAGAAACTTCTTAGTGTTCTGTAAAATCATCACACAGAGTTACAGCTTTCCCCTCAAGATGCCTTTCGCTAAGCCTGTTCTTGTGGAATTGGCAAAGTGATATTTCGATGACCATAGCAGGCTACGCAGAAAAAGGAAATATCCTCAGATGAAATCTGGAAAAAAGCTTTCTGAGAAAATGCTTAGTGTTCTGTCAATTCATCTCACAGAGTTACAGCTTTCCCCTCAAGAATCCGTTCGCTAAGCCTGTTCTTGTGCAATTGGCAAAGTGATATTTGGAAGCCCGTAGAGGGCTATGGTGAAAAAGAAAATATCCTCCGAGAAAAACTGGAATGAAGCTTTCTGAGAAACTGCTTTGTGATGTGTGACTTCCACTCACAGAGTTATATCTGTCTTTCATGCATCTGTTTGCTAGCCTTATTTTGGTGAAATCCGAGAACTGATATTTCGGATCCCTTTGAAGACTATAGGGCCAAAGGAAATAGCCTCCGATAACAAATAGAAGGAAGCTTTCTGAGAAATTTTTGTGTTCTTTGAAATCATCTCACAGAGTTACAGCTTTCCCCTCAAGAAGCCTATCGCTAAGACAGTTCTTGTGGAATTTGCAAAGTGATATTTCGAAGCCCATAGAGTGCTGGGGTGAAAAAGGAAATATCCTCAGATGAAATCTGGAAAGAAGCTTTCTGAGAAACTGCTAATTGTTCTGTTAATTCATCTCCCAGAGTTACAGCTGTCCCCTCAAGAAGCCGCTCGCTAAGCCTGTTCTTGTGTAACTCGTAAAGTGATATTTGGAAGCCCATAGAGGGCTATGGTGAAAAAGAAAATATCCTCCGAGAAAAACTGGAAAGAAGCTTGCTAAGAAACTGCTTTGTGATGTGTGACTTCCACTCACAGAGTTTCATCAGTATTTCGTGGCTCTCTTCGCTAGCCTTATTTCTGTGGAATCTGAGAACAGATATTTCCGATCCCTTTGAAGACTATAGGGCCAAAGGAAATATCCTCCGATAACAAAGAGAAAGAAGCTTTCTGAGAAACTTCTCTGTGTTCTGTGAAAACATCTCACGAGGTACAGCTTTCACCTCAAGAAGTCTTTCTCTAAGACAGTTCTTTTGAATTCGAAGTGTGAAATTTGGAAGCCCATAGAGGGCTATGGTGAAAAAGGAAATGTCCTCAGAGAAAAACTGGAAAGAAGCTTTCTGTGAAACTGCTTTGTGATTTGTGACTTCCACTCACAGAATTACCTCCCTATTTCGTGGATCTCTTTACTAGCCGTATCTGTGGAATCTGAGAACAGATATTTCGAATCCATTTGAAGACTATAGGGCCAAAGATAATATCCTCCGATAACAAAGATAAAGAAGCTTACCGAGAAACTTCTTTGTGTTCTGTGAAATCATCTCAGAGAGTTACAGCTTTGTCCTCAAGAAGCTTTTCGCTAAGACTGTTCTTGTGGAATTTGCAAAGTTTTATTTGGAAGCCCATAGAGGGCTATGGTGAAAAAGGAAATATCCTCAGATGAATTCTTTAAAGAAGCTTTGTGAGAAACTGTTTAGTGTTCTGTTAATTCATCTCACAGAGTTACAGCTTTCCCGTCAAGAAGCCGCTCGCTAAGCCTGTTCTTGTGGAATTCGCAAAGTGATACTTGGAAGCCCATAGAGGGCTATGGTTAAAAAGAAAATATCCTCAGAGAAAAACTGGAAAGAAACTCTCTGAGAAACTGCTTTGTGATGTGTGACTTCAACTCACAGAGTTACATCTGTATTTCGTGGATCTCTTTTCTAGCCCTATTTCTGTGGAATCTGAGAACAGATACTTCGGATCCCTTTGAAGACTATAGGGCCTAAGGAAATATCCTCCGAAAACAAAGAGAAAGAAGCTTTCGGAGAAACTTCCTTGTGTTCTGTGAAATCATCTCACAGAGTTACAGCTTTCCCCTCAAGAAGCCTTTCCCTAAGACAGTTCTTGTGGAATCTGCAAAGTGATATTTGGAAGCCCAAATAGGGCTAAGGTGAAAAAGGAAATATCCTCAGATGAAATCTACACAGAAGCTATCGGACAAACTGCTTAGTGTTCTAATTCATCTCACAGAGTTACGGCTTTCCCCTGAAGAAGCCGCTCAATAAGCCTGTTCTTGTGGAATTCGCAAAGTGATATTGGGAAGCCCTTAGAGGGCTATGGTGAAAAAGAAAATATCCTCAGAGAAAAACTGGAAAGAAATTTTCTGAGAAACTGCATTGTGATGTGTGACGTCCACTGACAGAGTTACATCTGTATTTCCTGGATTTCTTTGCTAGCGTTATTTCTGTAGAATCTGGGAACAAATATTTCGGATCACTTTGAAAACTATAGGGTCAAAGGAAATATCCTCTGATAACAAAGAGAAAGAAGCTTTATGAGAAACTTCTTTGTGTGTTGATTCATCTCACAGAGTTACAGCTTTCCCCTCAAGACACCCCTCGCTAAGCCTGTTCTTGTGGAATTCGCAAAGTCATATTTGGAACCCCATAGAGGACTATGGCGAAAAATAAAATATCATCAGAGAAAAACTTGAAAGAAGATTTCTGAGAAACTGCTTTGTGATGTGTGACTTCCACTCACAGAGTTACATCTATATTTCGTGGATCTCTTTGCTCGTCTTATTTCTGTGGAGACTGAGAACAGATATTATGGATCCCTTTGAAGACTCTAGGGAAAAAGGAAATATCCTCCGATAACAAGGAGAAAGAAGCTTTCTGAGAAACTTCTTTGTGCTCTGTGAAATCCTCTCACAGAGTTACAGCTTTCCCCTCATGAAGCCTTTCCCTAAGACAGTTTTTGTGGAATTTGCAGAGTGATATTAGGAAGCCCAGAGAGGGCTATGGTGAAAAAGAAAATATCCTCAGATGAAATCTGGAAAGAAGCTTTCGGAAAAACTGCTTAGTATTCTAGTTCATCTCACAGAGTTACGGCTTTCCCCTCAAGAAGCCCATGGCTAAGCCTGGTCTTGTGGAATTCGCAAAGTGATATTGGTAAGCCCATAAAGGGCTATGGTGAAAAAGAAAATATCCTCAGAGAAAAACTGTAAAAAAGCTTTCTGAGAAACTGCTTTGTGATGTGGGACTTCCACTCACAGAGTTACATCTGTAATTCGTGGATCTCTTTGCTAGCCTTATTTCTGTGGAATCTGAGAACCGATATTTCGGATCCTTTGAAGACTAAAGGGCCAAAGGAAATATCCTCCGATGACAAAGAGAATGAAGCTTTCTGAGAAACTTCTTTGTGTTCTGTGAAATCATCTACAGAGTTACAGCTTTCCCCTCAAGTAGCCTTTCGCTAAGACAGTTCTTGTGGAATATGCAAAGTGGTATTTGAAAGCCCATAGAGGGCTATGGTGAAAAAGGAAATATCCTCAGATGAAACCTGGAAAGAAGCTTTCTGAGAAACTGCTTAGTGTTCTGTGAATTCATCTCACAGAGTTACAGCTTTCACCACAAGAAGCCACTCGCTAAGCCTGTTCTTGTGGAATTCGCAAAGTGATATTTGTAAGCCAATGGAGATGTATGGTGATAAAGAAATTATCCTCAGAGAAACACTGCAATGAAGCTTTCTGAGAAACTGCTTTGTGATGTGTGACTTCCACTCACAGAGTTTCATCTGTATTTCCTGGATCTGTTTGCTAGCGTTATTTCTGTAGAATCTGGGAACAAATATTTCGGATCACTTTGAAAACTAAAGGGTCAAAGGAAATATCCTCGGATAACAAAGAGAAAGAAGCTTTCAGAAACTTCTTTGTGTGTTGATTCATGTCACAGAGTTACAGCTTTCCCGTCAAGAAACCCCTCGCTAAGCCTGTTCTTGTGGAATTCGCAAAGTCATATTTGGAAGCCCATAGAGGACTATGGCGAAAAATGAAATATCCTCAGAGAAAACCTGGAAAAAAACTTTCTGAGAAACTGCTTTGTGATGTGTGAATTCCACTCACAGAATTACATCTGTATTTCGTGGATCTCTTTGCTGGCCTTATTTCTGTGGAGACTGAGAACAGATATTTCGGATCCTTTTGAAGACTATAGGGAAAAAGGAAATATCCTCCGATAACAAAGAGAAAGAAGCTTTCTGAGAAACTTCTTTGTGTTCTGTGAAATCATCTCACACAGTTACAGCTTTCCCCGCAGGAAGCCTTTCCCTAAGACAGTTCTTGTGGAATTTGCAAATTGATATTTGGTAGCCCCTAGAGGGCTATGGTGAAAAAGAAAAAATCCTCAGAGAAAAACTGGAAAGAAACTGTCTGAGAAACTGCTTTGTGATGTTTGACTTCCACTCAGAGAGATACATCTGTATTTTGTAGATCTCTTTGCTAGCCTTATTTCTGTGGAATCTGAGAACAGATATTTCGCATCCCTTTGAAGACTATGGGTCGAAAGGAAATATCCTCAGATAACAAAGAGACAGAAGCTTTGTGAGACACTTCTTTGTGTTCTGTGAAATCATCTCACAGAGTTACAGCTTTCCCCTCAAAAAGCCATTCGCTAAGACAGTTCTTGTGGAATTGGCAAAGTGATATTTGGAAACCCATAGAAGCTATGGTGAAAAAGGAAATATCCTCAGATGAAATCTGGAAAGAAGCTTTCGGACAAACGGCTTAGTGTTCTAATTCATCTCACAGAGTTACGGCTTTCCCCTGAAGAAGCCGCTCGCTAAGCCTGCTCTTGTGGAATTCTCAAAGTGACATTGGGAAGCCCATAGAGGGCTATGGTGAAAAAGAAAATTTCCTCAGAGAAAAACTGGAAAGAAGCTTTCTGAGAAACTGCTATGTGATGTGTGACTTCCACTCACAGAGTTACATCTGTATTTCTTATATCTCTTTGCTAGCCTTATTTCTGTGGAATCTCAGAACCAATATATCGGATACCTTTGAAGACTATAGGGCCAAAGGAAATATCCTCCGATAACAAAGAGAAAGTAGCTTTCTGAGAAACTTCTTGGTGGTCTGTGAAATCATCTCACAGAGTTAGAGTTTTCCCCTCAAGGAGCCTTTCCCTAAGAAAGTTCCTGTGGAATTTGCAAAGTGATATTTGGAAGCCCATAAAGGGCTATCGTGAAAAAGGAAATATCCTCAGATGAAATCTGGAAAGAAGCTTTCGGACAAACTGCTTAGTCTTCTAATTCATCTCACAGAGTTACGATTTTCCCCTGAAGAAGCCGCTCGCTAAGCCTGTTCTTGTGGTTATTCTCAAAATGATATTGGGAAGCCCATAGAGGGCTATGGGGAAAAAGAAAATATACTCAGAGAAAAACTGCAAAGAAGCTTTCTGAGCAACTGCTTTGTGATGTGTGACTTCCACTCACAGAGTTATATGTGTATTTCGTGGATCTGTTTGCTAGCGTTATTTCTGTAGTTTCTGGGAACAAATATTTCAGATTACTTTGAAGACTATAGGGTCAAAGGAAATATCCTCTGATAACAAAGAGAAAGAAGCTTTCTGAGAAACTTCTTTGTGTTCTGTGAAATCATCTCACAGAGTTACAGCTTTCCCCTCAAAAAGCCATTCGCTAAGACAGTTCTTGTGGAATTGGCAAAGTGATATTTGGAAACCCATAGAAGCTATGGTGAAAAAGGAAATATCCTCAGATGAAATCTGGAAAGAAGCTTTCGGACAAACGGCTTAGTGTTCTAATTCATCTCACAGAGTTACGGCTTTCCCCTGAAGAAGCCGCTCGCTAAGCCTGCTCTTGTGGAATTCTCAAAGTGACATTGGGAAGCCCATAGAGGGCTATGGTGAAAAAGAAAATTTCCTCAGAGAAAAACTGGAAAGAAGCTTTCTGAGAAACTGCTATGTGATGTGTGACTTCCACTCACAGAGTTACATCTGTATTTCTTATATCTCTTTGCTAGCCTTATTTCTGTGGAATCTCAGAACCAATATATCGGATACCTTTGAAGACTATAGGGCCAAAGGAAATATCCTCCGATAACAAAGAGAAAGTAGCTTTCTGAGAAACTTCTTGGTGGTCTGTGAAATCATCTCACAGAGTTAGAGTTTTCCCCTCAAGGAGCCTTTCCCTAAGAAAGTTCCTGTGGAATTTGCAAAGTGATATTTGGAAGCCCATAAAGGGCTATCGTGAAAAAGGAAATATCCTCAGATGAAATCTGGAAAGAAGCTTTCGGACAAACTGCTTAGTCTTCTAATTCATCTCACAGAGTTACGATTTTCCCCTGAAGAAGCCGCTCGCTAAGCCTGTTCTTGTGGTTATTCTCAAAATGATATTGGGAAGCCCATAGAGGGCTATGGGGAAAAAGAAAATATACTCAGAGAAAAACTGCAAAGAAGCTTTCTGAGCAACTGCTTTGTGATGTGTGACTTCCACTCACAGAGTTATATGTGTATTTCGTGGATCTGTTTGCTAGCGTTATTTCTGTAGTTTCTGGGAACAAATATTTCAGATTACTTTGAAGACTATAGGGTCAAAGGAAATATCCTCTGATAACAAAGAGAAAGAAGCTTTCTGAGAAACTTCTTTGTGTTCTGTGAAATCATCTCACAGAGTTACAGCTTTCCCCGCAGGAAGTCTTTCGCTGAGACAGTTCTTGTGGAATTTGCAAAGTTATATTTGGTAGCACATAGAGGGCTATGGTGAAAAAAAAAATATCCTCAGGGAAAAACTGGAAAGAAACTCTCTGAGAAACTGCTTTGTGATGTGTGACTTCCACTCACAGAGATACATCTGTATTTTGTGGTTCCCTTTGCAAGCCTTACTTCTGCGGAATCTGAGAACAGATATTTCGGATCCCTTGGAAGACTATAGGGCCAAAGGAAATATCCTCCGATAACAAAGAGAAAGAAGCTGTCTGAGAAATTTCTTTGTGTGTTAATTCATCTCACAGAGTAACAGGTTTCCCCTCAAGAAGCCTTTCCCTAAGACAGTTCTTGTGGAATTTGCAAAGTGATATTTGGAAGCCCATAGAGGGCTATGGTGAAAAAGGAAATATCCTCAGATGAAATCTGGAAAGAAGCTTTCGGACAAACTGCTTAGTGTTCTAATTCATCACACAGAGTTACGACTTTCCCCTCAAGAAGCCGCTCGCTAAGCCTGCTCTTGTGTAATTGGCAAAGTGATATTGGGAAGCCCATAGAGGGCTATGGTGAAAAAGAAAATATCCTCAGAGAAAAACTGGAAAGAAGCTTTCTGAGAAATTGCTTTGTGATGTGTGACGTCCACTCACAGAATTACATCTATATTTCGTGGATCTCTTTGCTAGACTTATTTCTGTGCAATCTGAGAACCGATATTTTGGATCCCTTTGACGACTATAGGGCCAAAGGAAATATCCTCCGATAACAAAGAGAAAGAAGCTTTCTGTGAAATTTCTTTGTGTGTTAATTCATCTCACAGAGTTACAGCTTTTCCCTCAAGAAACCGCTCGCTAAGCCTGTTCTTGTGGAATTCGCAAAGTCATATTTGGAAGCCCATAGAGGGCTATGGTGAAAAAGGAAATATCCTCAGATGAAAACTTTAAAGAAGCTTTCGGACAAACTGCTTAGTGGTTTGTTAATTCATCTCACAGAGTTACCTCTTTCCCCTCAAGAAGACGCGCGCTAAGCCTGTTCTTCTCGAATTCACAAAGTGATATAAGGAAACCCATAGTGGGCTATGGTGAAAAAGGAAATATTCTCAGAGAAAAACTGGAAAGAAGCTTTCTGAGAATCTGCTTTGTGATGTGTGACTTCCACTCACAGAGTTACATTTGTATTTCGTGAATCTCTTTGCTAGCCTTATTTCTGTGGAATCTGAGAACAGCTATATCGGATCCCTTTGAAGACTATACGGCCAAAGGAAATATCCTCCGATAACCAAGAGAAAGAAGCTTTCTGAGAAACTTCTTTTTGTTCTGTGAAATCATCTCACAGAGTTACAGCTTTCCCCTCAAGAAGCCTTTCTCTAAGGCAGTTCCTGTGGAATTTGAAAAGTGATATTTGGAAGCCCATAGAGGGCTATGGTGAAAAAGGAAATATCCTCAGATGAAATCTGGATAGTAGCTTTTCCGGCAAATTGCTTAGTGTTCTAATTCATCTCACAGAGTTACAGCTTTCCCCTCAAGAAGCCGCTCGCTAAACCTGTTCTTGTGGAATTCGCAAATTGATATTAGGAAGCCCATAGTTTGCTATGGTGAAAAAGAAAATATCCTCAGAAAAACTGGAAAGAAGTTTTCTGAGAAACTGCTTTGTGATGTGAGACTTCCACTCACAGAGTTACATCTGTATTTCGTGGATCTGTTTGCAAGCCTTATTTCTATGGAATCTGAAAACTGATATTTCGGATCCCTATGAAGATTTTGGCCAGAGGAAATATCCTCCGATAACAAAGAGAAAGAAGATTTCTGAGAAACTTCTTCGTGTTCTGTGAAATCATCTCACAGAGTTACAGCCTTCCCTTCAGGAAGCCTTTCGTTAAGACAGTTCTTGTGGAATTTGCAAAGTGATATTTGGAAGCCCATAGCGGCCTCCAGGGAAAAAGGAAACATCCTCAGGTGAAAACTCGAAAGAAGCTTTCCGAGGAACTGCCTAGTGTTCTGTGAAATCATCTCACAGAGTTACAGCTTTCCCCTCAGGAATCCGCTCGCTAAGCCTGTTCTTGTGGAATTCGCAATGTGATATTTGGAAGCCCATAGAGGGCTATGGTGAAAAGGAAAATATCCTTAGAGAAAAACTGAAAAGAAGTTTTCAGAGAAACTGCTTTGTGATGTGTGACTTCCACTCACTGATTTACATCTGTATTTCGTGGATCTCTTTGCTAGCCTTATTTCTGTGGAATCTGAGAACAGATATTTCGGATCCCTTTGAAGAGTATAGGGCCAAAGGACATATCCTCCGATAACAAAGAGAAAGAATCTTTCTGAGAAACTTCTTTGTGTTCTGTGAAATCATCTCACAGAGTTAAAGTTTTCCCCTCAAGAAGCCTTTCGCTAAGACAGTTCTGGTGGAATTTGCAAAGTGATATTTGGAAGCCCGTAGACCGCTATGGTGGAAAAGGAAATATCTTCAGAAGAAATCTGGAAAGAAGCTTTCGGACAAACTGCTTGGTGTTCTGTTAATTCATCTCACAGAGTTACAGCTTTCCCCTTTAGAAGCCGTTTGCTAAGCCTGTTCTTGTGGAATTCGCAAAGTGATGTGGCGAAGCTCTTAGAGGACTATGGTGAAAAAGAAAATATCCTCAGAGAAAAACTTGAAAGAAGCTTTCTGAGAAACTGCTTTGTGATGTGTGACTTCCACTCACAGAGTTACTTCAGTATTTCGTGGATCTCTTTGCTAGCCTTATTGCTGTGGAATCTGAGAACAGATATTTCGGATCCCTTTGAAGAGTATTGGGCGAAAGGAAATATCCTCCGACAACAAAGAGAAAGAAGCTTTCTGAGAAACTTCTTTGTGTTCTGTGAAATCATCTCACAGATTTACAGCTTCCCCCTCAAGAAGCCTTTCGCTAAGACAGTTCTTGTGGAATAGGCAAAGTGATATTTGGAAGCCCATAGAGGGCTATGGTGAGAAAGGAAATATCCTCAGAAAAAATCTGGAAAGAAGTTTTCGGACAAACTGCTTAGTGTTCTGTTAATTCATCTCACAGAGTTATATCTTTTCCCTTTAGAAGCCGCTCGCTAAGGCTGTTCTTGTGTAATTCGCAAAGTGATATTGGGAATCCCATAGAGGGCTACGGTGAAAAAGAAAATATCCCCAGAGAAAAACTGGAAAGAAGCTTTCTCAGAAACTGCTTTGTGATGTGTGACTTCAACTCACAGAGTTACATCTGTATTTCGTGGATCTCTTTGCTAGCCTTATTTCTGTGGAATGTGAGAACAGATATATCGGATCCCTTTGAAGACTAAAGGGCCAAAGGAAATATCCTCCGATAACAAAGCGAAATAAGCCCGCTGAGAAACTTCTTTGTGCTCTGTGAAATCCTCTCACAGAGATACGGTTTTCCCCTCAAGAAACCTTTCGCTAAGACAGTTGTCGTGGAATTTGCGAATTGATATTTGGAAGCCCATAGAGGGCTATGGTGAAAAAGGAAATATTCTCAGATGAAAACTCAAAAGAAGCTTTCTGAGAATCTGCTTAGTGTTCTGTTAATTCATCTCAGAGAGTTACAGCTTTCCCCTCAAGAAGCCGCTCGCTAAGCCTGTTCTTGTGGAATTCGAAAAGTGATATTTGGAAGCCCTTAAAGGGCTATGGTGAAAAAGAAAATATCCTCAGAGAAAAACTGGAAAGAATCTTTCTGAGAAACTGCTTTGTGATGTGTGACTTCCACTCACAGAGTTACATCTGTATTTCGTTGATGTCTTTGCCAGCCTTATTTCTATGGAATCTGAGCACAGATATTTCGGATCCCTTTGAAGACTATAGGGCCAAAGTAAATATCCTCCGATAACAAAGAGAAAGAAGATTTCAGAGAAACTTCTTTGTGTTTTATGAAATCATCTGACAGAGGTACAGTTTTCCCCTCAAAAAGCCTTCCCTTAAGACAGTTCCTGTGGAATTTGCAAAGTTATATTTGAAAGCCCACACAGGGCTACTGTGAAAAAGGAAATATCCTCAGATGAAATCTGGAAGAATCTTACAGTCAAACTGCTTAGTGTACTACTTCATTTCACAGAGTTACAGCTTTCCCCTCAAGAAGCCGCTCGCTAAGCCTGTTCTTGTGGAATTCGCAAAGTGATATTTGGAAGCCCTTAGAAGGCTATGGTGAAAAAGAAAATATCCTCCGAGAAAAACTGGAAAGAAGCTTTCTGAGAAACTGCTTTGTGATGTGTGACTTCCACTCACAGAGTTACATCTGTATATCGTGGATCTCTTTGCTTGCCTTATTTCTGTGGAATCTGAGAACAGATATTTCGGATCCCTTTGTAGACTATAGGGCCAAAGGAAGTATCCTCCGTTAACAAAGAGAATGAAGCTTTCTGAGTAACTTCTTTGTGTTCTGTGAAATCATCTCACAGAGTTAAAGTTTTCCCCTCAAGAAGCCTTTCGCTAAGACAGTTCTTGTGGAGTTTGCAAAGTGATATTTGGAAGCCCATACAGGGCTATGGTGAAAAAGGAAATATCCTCAAAAGAAATCTGAAAGATGCTTTAGGACAAACTGCTTAGTGTTCTGTTAATTCGTCTCACAGAGTTACAGCTTTCCCCTTTAGAAGTCTCTCGCTAAGCCTGTTCTTGTGGAATTCGCAAAGTGATATTGCGAAGCCCATAGAGGGCTATGGTGAAAAACAAAATATCCTCAGAGAAAAACTGCAAAGAAGCTTTCGTAGAAACTGCTTTGTGATGTGTGACTTCCACTCACAGAGTTACATCTTTATTTCGTGGATCTTTTTGCTAGCGTTATTTTTGTAGAGTCTGGGAACAGATATTTCGGATCACTTTCAAGACTACAGGGCAAAAGGAAATATCCTCTGATAACAAAGAGTAAGAAGCATTCTGAGAAACTTCTTTGTGTGTTAATTCATCTCACAGAGTTGCAGCTTTCCTTCAAGAAACCGCTCGCTAAGCCTGTTCTTGTGGAATTCGCAAAGTCATATTTGGAAGCCCCTAGAGGACTATGGTGAAAAATAAAATATCCTCAGAGAAAAACTGGAAAGAAGCATTCTGAGAAACTGCTTTGTGATGTGTGAATTCCACTCACAGAGATACATCTGTATTTTGTGGATCTCTTTGCTAGCCTTGTTTCTTTGGAATCTGAGAACAGATATTTCTGATCCCTTGGAAGACTATAGGGCCAAAGGAAATATCCTCCGATGACAAAGAGAAAGAAGCTTTCGGAGAAACTTCTTTTTGTTCTGTGAAATCATCTCACAGAGTTACAGCTCTCCCCTCAAGAAGCCTTTCGCTACGACAGTTCTTGTGGAATATGCAAAGTGATATTTGGAAGCCCAAAGAGGTCTATGTTGAAAAAGGAAATATCCTCAGATGAAATCTGGAAAGAAGCTGTCTGAGAAACTGCTTAGTGTTCTGTTAATTCAACTCCCACAGTTACAGCTTTCCCCTCGAGAAGCCGCTCGCTAAGCCTGTTCTTGTGGAATACGCAAAGTGATTTTTGGAAGGCCATAGAGGTCTATGGTGATAAAGAAAGTATCCTCAGAGAAAAACTGCAAAGAAGATTTCTGGAAACTGCTTTTTGATGTGTGACTTCCACTCACAGAGTTACATCTGTATTTCGTGGATCTCTTTGCTAGCGTTATTTCTGTAGAATCTGGGAGCTAATATTTCGGATTACTTTGAAGACTATAGGGTCAAAGGAAATATCCTCTGATTACAAAGAGAAAGAAGCTTTCTGAGAAACTTCTTTGTGTGTTAATTCATCTCACAGAGTTACAGCTTTTCCCTCTAGAAACCGCTCGCTGAGCCTGTTCTTGTGGAATTCGCAAAGTCATATTTGGAAGCCCATAGAGGGCTATGGTGAAAAAGGGCATATCCTCAGATGAAAACTTTAAAGAAGCTTTCGGACAAACTGCTTAGTGCTTGCTTAATTCATCTCACAGAGTTACCTCTTTCCCCTCAAGAAGACGCTCGCTAAACCTGTTCTTGTGGAATTCGCAATGTGGTATTAGGAATCCCATAGTTTGCTATGGTGAAAAAGAAAATATCCTCAGAGAAAAACTGGAAAGAAGATTTCTGAGAAACTGCTTTGTGATGTGTGACTTCCACTCACAGAGTTACATCTGTATTTCGTGGATCTCTTTGCAAGCCTTATTTCTGTGGAATCTGAGAACAGATATTTCAGATCCCTTTGAAGATTTTGGCCAGAGGAAATAACCTCCGATAACAAAGAGAAAGAAGATTTCTGAGAAACTTCTTTGTGTTCTGTGAAATCATCTCACAGAGTTACACCTTTCCCTTCAGGAAGCCTTTCGTTAAGACAGTTCTTGTGGAATTGGCAAAGTGATATTTGGAAGCCCATAGAGAGCTCCGGTGAAAAAGGAAACATCCTCAGGTGAAAACTCGAAAGAAGCTTTCCGAGGAACTGCCTAGTGTTCTGTTAATTCGTCTCACAGAGTTACAGCTATCGCCTCAAGTGTCCACTCGCTAAGCCTGTTCTTGTGGAATTCGCAAAGTGATATTTGGAAGCTCATAGAGGGCTACAGTGAAAAAGAAAATATCCCCAGAGAAAAATGGAAAGAAACTTTCCCAGAAACTGTTTTGTGATGTGGGACTTCCACTCACAAAGTTACATCTATATTTCTTGGATCTCTTTGCTAGCCTTATTTCTGTGGAATCTAAGAACAGATATTTCGGTACCCTTTGAAGACTATAGGGCCAAAGGAAATATCCTTCGATAACAAAGAGAAAGAAGTTTTCTGAGAAACTTCTTTGTGTTCTGTGAAATCATTTCACAGAGTTACAGCTTTCCCCTAAAGAAGCCTTTCGCTTAGACAGTTCTTGTGGAATTGGCAAAGTGATATTGGGAAGCCCTTAGAGGGCTATGGTTAAATAGAAAATATCCTCAGAGAAAAACTGGAAAAAAGCTTTCTGAGAAACTGCTGTGTGATGTGTGACTTCCACTCACAGAGTTACATCTGTATTTCGTGGATCTCTTTGCTAGCCTTATTTCTGTGGAATCTGAGAACAGATATTTCGGATCCCTTTGTAGACTATAGGGCCAAAGGAAATATCCTCCGATAAGAAAGAGAAAGAAGCCCGCTGAGAAACCTCTTTGTGCTCTGTGAAATCATCTCACAGAGATACGGCTTTCCCCTCAAGAAGCCTTTCGCTAAGACAGTTGTTGTGGTTTTGCGAAGTGATATTTGGAAGCCCATAGAGGGCTACGGTGAAAAAGAAAATATTCTCAGATGAAAACTCAAAAGAAGCTTTCTGAGAATCTGCTTAGTGTTATGTTAATTCATCTCACAGAGTTACAGCTTTCCCCTCAAGAAGCCGATCGCTAATCCTGTTCTTGTGGAATTCGCAAAGTGATATTTGGAAGCCCTTAAAGGGCTCTCGTGAAAAAGAAAATATCCTCAGAGAAAAACTGGAAAGAATCTTTCTGAGAAACTGCTTTGTGATGTGTGACTTCCACTCACAGAATTACAACTGTATTTCGTGGATTTCTTTGCCAGCCTTATTTCTATGGAATCTGAGAACAGATATTTCGGATCCCTTTTAAGACTATAGGACCAAAGAAATATCCTCCGATAACAAAGAGAAAGAAGCTTTCAGAGAAACTTCTATGTGTTCTATGAAATCATCTGACAGAGATACAGCTTTCCCCTCAAAATCCTTCCCTTAAGACAGTTCCTGAGGAATTTGCAAAGTTATATTTGGAAGCCCATACAGGGCTACTGTGAAAAAGGAAATATCCTCAGATGAAATCTGGAAGAAGTTTCCAGACAAACTGCTTAGTGTTCTACTTCATTTCACAGAGTTACAGCTTTCCCCTCAAGAAGCCGCTCGCTAAGCCTGTTCTTGTGGAATTCGCAAAGTGATATTGGGAACCCCTTAGACGGCTCAGGTAAAAAGAAAATATCCTCCAGGAAAAACTGGAAAGAAGCTTTCTGAGAAACTGCTTTGTGATGTGTGACTTCCACTCACAGAGTTACATCTGTATTTCGTGGATCTCTTTGCTAGCCTTATTTCTGTGGAATCTGAGAACAGATATTTCAGATCCCTTTGAAGACTAAAGGGCCAAAGGAAATATCCTCCGATAACAAAGAGAAAGAAGCTTTCTGAGAAACTTCTTGGTGTTCTGTGAAATCATTTCACAGAGTTAAATTTTCACCTCAAGAAGCCTTTCCTTAAGACAGTTCTGGTGGAATTGGCAAAGTGATATTTGGAAGCCCATAGAGGGCTATGGTGAAAAAGGAAATATCTTCAGATGAAATCCGGAAAGAAGCGTTCTGAGAAACTGCTTAGTGTTCAGTTAATTCATCTCACAGAGTTACAGCTTTCCCCTTTAGAAGCCGCTCGCTAGCCTGTTCTTGTGGAATTCGCAAAGTGATATTGCGAAGCCCGTAGAAGGCTATGGTGAAAAAGAAAATATCCTCAGAGAAAAAGTGGAAAGAAACTTTCTGCGAAAATGCTTTGTGATGTGTGACTTCCACTCACATTGTTACATCTGTATTTCGTGGATGTCTTTGCTAGCTTTATTTCTGTGGAATCTGAGCACAGATATTTCGGATCCCTTTGAAGAGTATAGGGCCAAAGGAAATATCCTCCGATAACAAAGAGAAAGAAGCTTTCTGGGAAACTTTTTGTGTTCTATGAAATCCTCTGACAGAGTTACAGCTTTCGCCTCAAGAAGCCTCTCGCTAAGACAGTTCCTGTGGAATTTTCAAAGTTATATTTGGAAGCCCATACAGGGCTACTGTGAAAAAGGAAATATCCTCAGATGAAATCTCAAAGAAGCTTTCGGACAAACTGCTTCGTGTTCTACTTCATCTCACAGAGGTATAGCTTTCCCCTCAGTAAGCCGCTCGCTAAGCCTGTTCTTGTGGAATTCGCAAAGTGATATTGGGAAGCCCATAGAGGGCTATGGTGAAAAGGAAAATATCCTCAGAGAAAAACTGGAAAGAATCTTTCTGAGAAACTGTTTAGTGTTATGTTAATTCCTTTCACAGAGTTACAGCTTTTCGCTCAAGAAGCCGCTCGCTAAGCCTGTTTTTGTGGAATTCGCAAAATGATATTTGGAAGCCCATAGATGGCTAGGGCGAAAAGGAAAATATCCTCAGAGAAAAACTGGAATGATGCTTTCTGAGAAACTGCTTTGTGATGTGGGACTTGTACTCACAGAGTTACATCTGTATTTCGTGGATCTCTTTGCTAGCCTTATTTCTGTGGAATCTGAAAACAGATATTTCGGATCCCTTTGAAGACTATAAAGGAAAAGGAAATATCCTCCGATAACAAAGAGAAAGAAGCTTTCTGAGAAACTTCTTTGTGTTCTGTGAAATCATCTCACAGACTTACAGCTTTCCCCTCAAGAAGCCTTTCGATAAGACAGTTCTTTTGGAATTGGCAAAGTGATATTTGGAAGCCCAATGTGGGCTACGGTGAAAAAGGAATTATCCTGAGATGAAATCTGGAAAGAAGTTTTCGAGAAACTGCTTATTGTTCAGTTAATTCATCTCCAGAGTTACAGCTTTCCCCTCAAGAAGCCGCTCGCTAAGCCTCTTCTTGTGGAATGCGCAAAGTGATGTTTGGAAGCCCATAGCGGTCTATGCTGAAAAAGAAAATATCCTCAGAGAAAAACTGGAAAGAAGCTTTCTGAGAAACTGCTTTGTGATGTGTGAGTTTCACTCACAGAGTTACATCTATATTTCGTGGATCACTTTGCTAGACTTATTTCCGTGCAATCTGAGAACAGATATTTCGGATCCCTTTGAAGACGATAGGGTCAAAGGAAATATCCTCCAATAACAAAGAGAAAGAGGCTTTCTGAGAAAATTCTTTGTGTGTTAATTCATCTCACAGAGTTACAGCTTTCCCCTCAAGAAGCTGCTCGCTAAGCTTGTTCTTGTGGAATACGAAAAGGGATACTTTGAAGCCCATAGAGGGCTATGGTGAAAAAGAAAGTATCCTCAGAGAAAAACTGGAAAGAAGCTTTCTGAGAAACTTCTTTGTGTTCTGTGAAATCAGCTCACAGAATTACAGCTTTCCCCTCAAAGCATTTCCCTAAGACTGTTCCTGTGGAATTTGCAAAGTGATATTTGGAAGCCCAAAGAGGGCTATGGTGAAAAAGGAAATATCCTCTGATGAAATCTGGAAAGAAGATTCCAGACAAACTGCTTAGTGTTCTAATTCATCTCACAGAGTTACAGCTTTCCCCTCAAGAAGCCGCCCGGTAAGCCTGTTCTTGTGGAATTCGCAAAGTGATTTTGGGAAGCCCATAGAGGGCTATGGTGAAAAAGAAAATATCCTCAGAGAAAACCTGGAAAGAAGCTTTCTGAGAAACTGCTTTGTGATGTGTGACTTCCACTCACAGAGTTACATCTGTACTTCGTGGATGTCTTTGCTAGCCTTATTTCTGTGGAATCTGAGTACAGATATTTCGGATCCCTTTGAAGACTATAGAGCCAAAGGAAATATCCTCCGATAACAAAGAGAAAGAAGCTTTCTGAGAAAGTTATTTGTGTTCTGTGAAATCATCTCACAGATTTACAGCTTTCTCCTCAAGAAGCCTTTCGCTAAGACAGTTCTTGTGGAATTTGCAAAGTGATATTTGGAAGCCCTTAGAGGGCTATGGTAAAAAGGAAATATCCTCAGATGAAAACTGGAAAGAAGCTTTCTGACAAACTGCTTAGTGTTCTGTTAATTCATCTCACAGAGTTACAGCTTTCCCTTCAAGAAGCCGCTCGCTAAGCCTGTTCTTGTGGAATTCGCAAAGTGATATTTGGAAGCCCATAGAGGGCTATGGTGAAAAGGAAAATATCCTCAGAGAAAAACTGGAAAGAAGCTTTCTGAGAATCTGCTTTGTGATGTTTGACTTCCACTCACAGAGTTACATCTGTATTTCTTGGATCTCTTTGCTAGCCCTGTTTCTGTGGAATCTGAGAATAGATATTTCGCATCCCTTTGAAGACTATAGGGTCAAAGGAAATATCCTCCTATAACAAATAGAAAGAAGATTTCTGAGAAACTTCTTTGTGTGTTAATTCATCTCACAGAGTTACAGTTTTCCCCTCAAGAAGCCGTTTGCTAAGCCTGTTCTTGTGGAATTCGCAAAGTGATATTTTAAAGCCCATAGAGGGCTATGGTGAAAAAGAAAATATCCACAGAGAAAAACTGGAAAGAAGCTTTCTGAGAAACTGCTTAGTGTTCTGTTAATTCATCTCACAGAGTAACAGCTTTCCCCTCAAGAAGCCGCTCGCTAAGCCTGTTCTTGTGGAATTCGCAAAGTGATATTAGAAGCCAGTAGAGAGCTATGGTGAAAAAGTAAATATCCTCAGAAAAAAACTGGAAAGAAGCTTTCTGAGAAACTGCTTTGTGATGTGTGACTTCCACTCAGAGAGTTACATCTGTATTTCGTGGATCTCTTTGCTAGTGTTATTTCTGTGGAATCTGAAAACAGATATTTCGGATCCCTTTGTAGACTATAGGGCCAAAGCAAATATCCTCCGATAACAAAGAGAAAGAAGCTTTCTGAGAAACTTCTTTGTGTTCTGTAAAATTATCCCACAGAGTTACAGCTTTCCCCTCATGAAGCCTTACACTGAGACAGTTCTTGTGGAATTTGCAAAGTGATATTTGGAAGCCCATAGAGGGCTAAGGTGAAAAAAGAAATATCCTCAGATGAATACTGGAAAGAAGCTTTCTGACAAACTGCTTAGTGTTCTGTTAATTCATCTCACAGAATTACAGCTTTCCCCTCAAGAAGCCCCTCGCTAAGCCTGTTCTTGTGGAATTCCCAAAGTGATATTTGGAAGCCAATACAGGTCTATGGTGAAAAAGAAAATATCCTCAGAGAAAAACTGGAAAGAAGCTTTCTGAGAAACTGCTTTGTGATGTGAAACTTCTAGTCACAGAGTAACATCTGTATATCGGGGATCTCTTTGCTAGCCTTATTTCTGTGGAATTTGAGCACAGATATTTCGGATCCCTTTGAAGACTATAGGGCCAAAGGAAATATCCTCCGATAACAAAGAGAAGGAAGCTTTCTGAGAAACTTCTTTGTGTTCTGTGAAATCATCTCACAGAGGTACAGCTTTCCCCACAAGAAGCCTATGGCTAACACAGTTCTTGTGGAATTTGCAAAGTGATATTGGGAAGCCCATAGAGGGCTATGGTGAAAAAGGAAATATCCTCAGATGATAACTCGAAAGAAGCTTTCCAACAAACTGCTTAGTTTTCTGTTAATGCATCTCACACAGGTACAGTTTTCCTCTCAAGAAGCCGCTCGCTAAGCCTGTTCTTGTGGAATTCCCAAAGTGATATTTGGAAGCCCACAGTGGGCTATGGTGAAAAGGAAAATATCCTGAAAGAAAAACTGGAAAAAAGCTTTCTGAAAAACTACTGTGTGATGAGGGACTTCCACTCACAGAGTTACATCTGTATACCGGGGATCTCACTTCTAGCTATATTTCTGGGGAATCTCAGAACAGATATTTCGGATCCCTTTGAAGACTATAGGGCCAAAGGAAATATCCTCCCATAAAAAAGAGAAAGAAGCATACTGCAAAACTGCTTTGTGTTCTGTTAAATTATCTCATAGAGTTACAGTTTTCCCCTCAACAAGCCTTTAGATAAGACAGTTCTTGTGGAATTTGCAAAGTGATATTTGGAAGCCCATACAGGGCTATGGTGAAAAAGGAAATATCCTCAAATGAAGACTCGAAAGAAGCTTTCTGACAAAGTGCTTAGTGTTATGTTAATTCATCTCACAGAGTTACAGCTTTCCCTCAAGAAGCCGCTCTCTAAGCCTGTTCTTGTGGAATTCACAAAGTGATATTTGGAAGCCCATAGATGGCTATGGTAATAAAGAAAATATATTAAAAAAAACCTGGAAAGAAGCTTTCGTAGAAAAAGCTTTGAGGTGTGTGACTTCCACTCACAGAGTTACATCTGTATTTCGTAGATCTCTTTGCTAGCCTTATATCTGTGGAATCTGAGAACTGATATATCGGATCCCTTGAAAGACTATAGGGCCAAAGGAAATATCCTCCGATAACAAAGAGAAGGAAGCTTTCTGAGAAACTCCTTAGTGTTCTGTTAATTCATCTCACAGAGTAACAGCTTTCCCCTCAAGAAGCCACTCGCTAAGCCTGTTTTGGTGGAAATCGCAAAGTGATATTTGGAAGCCCATAGAGAGCTATGGTGAAAAAGAAAATATTATCAGAAAAAAACTGGAAAGAAGCTTTCTGAGAAACTGCTTTGTGAATGTGACTTCCACTCACAGAGCTACAACTGTATTTCGTGGATCTCATTGCTAGTCTTATTTCTGTGGAATCTGAAAACAGATATTTCGCATCCCTTTGAAGATTATAGGGCCAAAGCAAATATCCTCTGATAACAAAGAGAAGGAAGCTTTCTGAGAAACTTCTTTGTGTTCTGTAAAATCATCCCACAGAGTTACAGCTTTCCGCTCGAGAAGTCTTTCACTAAGACAGTTATTGTGGAATTTGCAAAGTGATATTTGGAAGCTCATACTGGGCTATGGGGAAAAAGGAAATATCCTCAGATGAAAACTCGAAAGAAGCTTTCTGACAAACGGCTTAGTATCCTGTTAATTCACCACACAGAGTTAAAGCTTTCCCCTCAAGAAGCCGCTCGCTACGCCTGTTCTTGTGGAATTCGGAAAGTGAAATTGGGAAGCCCATAGAGGGCTATGGTGAAAAAGAAAATATCCTCAGAGAAAAACTGGAAAGAAGCTTTCTGAAAAACTGCTTTGTGATGTGTGACTTCCACTCACAGGGTTACATCAGTACTTCGTGCATCTTTTTGCTAGCCTCATTTCTGTGGAATCTGAGAACAGATATTTCGGATCCCTTGGAAGACTATAAGGCCAAAGGAAATATCCTCCGATAACAAAGAGAAAGAAGCTTTCTGAGAAACTTCTTTGTGTTCTGTGAAATCATCTCACAGAGTTACAGCTTTCCCCTCAAGAAGCCTTTCGCTAAGACAGTTCTTGTGGAATTGGCAAAGTGATATTTGGAAGCCCTTAGAGGGCTATGGTGAAAAAGAAAATATCCTCAGAGAAAAAATGGAAAGAAGCTTTCTAGAAACTGCTTTGTGATGTGTGACTTCTACTCACGGAGATGCATCTGTATTTCTTGGATCTCTTTGCTAGCCTTATTTCTGTGGAATCTGAGAACACATATTTCGGATCCCATTGATGACTATAGGGTCAAAGGAAATATCCTCCGTAACAAAGAGAAAGAAGCTTTCTGAGAAAGTTCTTTGTGTTCTGTGAAATCATCTCACAGAGTTCCAGCTTTCCCCTCAAGAAGCCTTTCGCTAAGACAGTTCTTGTGGAATTTGCAAAGTGATATTTGGAAGCCCATAGAGGGCTATGGTGAAAAAGGAAATATCCTCAGATGAAATCTGGAAAGAAGCTTTCTGACAAACTGCTTAGTGCTTTGTTAATTCATCTCACAGAGTTACGGCTTTCCCCTCAAGAGGCCGCTCGCTAAGGCTCTTCTTGTGGAATTGGCAAAGTGATATTTGGAAGCCCATAGAGGGGTACGGTGAAAAAGAAAATATCCTCAGACAATAACAGGAAAGAAGCTTTCTGAGAAACTGCTTTGTGATGTGTGACTTCCACTCACAGAGTTACATCTGTCTTTCGTGGATCACTTTGGTAGAATTATTTCTGTGGAATCTGAGAACAGATATTTCGGATCCCATTGAACACTATAGGGCCAAAGGAAATATCATAAGATAACAAATAAAAAGCAGCTTTCTGAGAAACTTCTTTGTGTTCTGTGAATTCATCTCACAGAGTTACAGCTTTCCCCTCAAGAAACCTTTCGCTAAGCCTGTTCTTCTGGAATTGGTAAAGTGATATTTCGATGCCCATAGAGGGCTACGGTGTAAAAGGAAATATCCTCAGATGAAATCTGGAAAGAAGCTTTCTGAGAAACTGCTTAGTGTTCTGTTAATTCATCACACAGAGTTACAGCTTTCTCCTCCAGAAGCCTTTTGCTAAGCCTGTTCTTGTGGAATTGGCAAAGTGATATTTCGATGCCCATAGAGGGCTATGGTGAAAAAGGAAATATCCTCCGATGAAATCTGGAAAGAAGCTCTCTGAGAAACTGCTTACTGTTCTGTTAATTTATCTCACAGAGTTACAGCTTTCCCCTAAAGAAGCCGTTCGCTTAGCCTGTTCTTGTGTAATTGGCAAAGTGATATTTGGAAGCCCATAGAGGGCTACGGGGAAAAAAAAAGTATCCTCCGAGAAAAAGTGGAAAGAAGCTTTCTGTGAAACTGCTTTGTGATGTGCGACTTCCACTGACAGAGTTATATCTGTATTTCGTGGATCTGTTTGCTAGCCTTATTTCTGTGGAATCTGGAACTGATATTTCGGATCCCTTTGAAGACTATAGGGCCAAAGGAAATATCCTCCGATAACAAGGAGAAAGCAGCTTTCTGAGAAACTTCTTTGTGTTCTATGAAATCGTCTCACGGAGTTACAGCTTTCCCCTCAAGAAGCCTTTTGCTAAGCCTGTTCTTGTGGAATTGGCAAAGTGATATTTCGACGCCCATAGATGGCTACGGTGAAAAAGAAAATATCCTCAGTTGAAATCTGGAAAGAAGCTTTTGAGAAACTGCTTAGTGTTCTGTTAATTCATCTCACAGAGTTACAGCTTTCCCCTCAAGAAGCCGTTCGCTAAGCCTGTTCTTGTGGAATTGGCAAAGTGATATAGGATAGCCCACAGAGGGCTGTGGTGAAAAAGAAAATATCCTCCGAGAAAAACTGGAAAGAAGTTTTCTGAGAAACAGCTTTGTGATGAGGGACTTCCACTCACAGAACTACATCTGTATTTCGTGGATCTGTTTGCTAGATTTATTTCTGTGAAATCTGAGAACTGATATTTCGGATCACTTTGAAAACTATAGGGCCAAAGGAAATATCCTCCGATACCAAAGAGAAAGAAGCTTTATGAGAAACTTCTTCGTGTTCTGTGAAATCATCTCACAGAGTTAAAGCTTTGCCATAAATAAGCCTTTCGCTGAGCCTGTTCTTGTGGAATACGCAAAGTGATTTTTGGAAGGCCATAGAGGTCTATGGTGATAAAGAAAGTATCCTCAGAGAAAAACTGCAAAGAAGATTTCTGGAAACTGCTTTTTGATGTGTGACTTCCACTCACAGAGTTACATCTGTATTTCGTGGATCTCTTTGCTAGCGTTATTTCTGTAGAATCTGGGAGCTAATATTTCGGATTACTTTGAAGACTATAGGGTCAAAGGAAATATCCTCTGATTACAAAGAGAAAGAAGCTTTCTGAGAAACTTCTTTGTGTGTTAATTCATCTCACAGAGTTACAGCTTTTCCCTCTAGAAACCGCTCGCTGAGCCTGTTCTTGTGGAATTCGCAAAGTCATATTTGGAAGCCCATAGAGGGCTATGGTGAAAAAGGGCATATCCTCAGATGAAAACTTTAAAGAAGCTTTCGGACAAACTGCTTAGTGCTTTGTTAATTCATCTCACAGAGTTACCTCTTTCCCCTCAAGAAGACGCTCGCTAAACCTGTTCTTGTGGAATTCGCAATGTGGTATTAGGAATCCCATAGTTTGCTATGGTGAAAAAGAAAATATCCTCAGAGAAAAACTGGAAAGAAGATTTCTGAGAAACTGCTTTGTGATGTGTGACTTCCACTCACAGAGTTACATCTGTATTTCGTGGATCTCTTTGCAAGCCTTATTTCTGTGGAATCTGAGAACAGATATTTCGGATCCCTTTGAAGATTTTGGCCAGAGGAAATAACCTCCGATAACAAAGAGAAAGAAGATTTCTGAGAAACTTCTTTGTGTTCTGTGAAATCATCTCACAGAGTTACACCTTTCCCTTCAGGAAGCCTTTCGTTAAGACAGTTCTTGTGGAATTGGCAAAGTGATATTTGGAAGCCCATAGAGAGCTCCGGTGAAAAAGGAAACATCCTCAGGTGAAAACTCGAAAGAAGCTTTCCGAGGAACTGCCTAGTGTTCTGTTAATTCGTCTCACAGAGTTACAGCTATCGCCTCAAGTGTCCACTCGCTAAGCCTGTTCTTGTGGAATTCGCAAAGTGATATTTGGAAGCTCATAGAGGGCTACAGTGAAAAAGAAAATATCCCCAGAGAAAAATGGAAAGAAACTTTCCCAGAAACTGTTTTGTGATGTGGGACTTCCACTCACAGAGTTACATCTATATTTCTTGGATCTCTTTGCTAGCCTTATTTCTGTGGAATCTAAGAACAGATATTTCGGTACCCTTTGAAGACTATAGGGCCAAAGGAAATATCCTTCGATAACAAAGAGAAAGAAGTTTTCTGAGAAACTTCTTTGTGTTCTGTGAAATCATTTCACAGAGTTACAGCTTTCCCCTAAAGAAGCCTTTCGCTTAGACAGTTCTTGTGGAATTGGCAAAGTGATATTGGGAAGCCCTTAGAGGGCTATGGTTAAATAGAAAATATCCTCAGAGAAAAACTGGAAAAAAGCTTTCTGAGAAACTGCTGTGTGATGTGTGACTTCCACTCACAGAGTTACATCTGTATTTCGTGGATCTCTTTGCTAGCCTTATTTCTGTGGAATCTGAGAACAGATATTTCGGATCCCTTTGTAGACTATAGGGCCAAAGGAAATATCCTCCGATAAGAAAGAGAAAGAAGCCCGCTGAGAAACCTCTTTGTGCTCTGTGAAATCATCTCACAGAGATACGGCTTTCCCCTCAAGAAGCCTTTCGCTAAGACAGTTGTTGTGGTTTTGCGAAGTGATATTTGGAAGCCCATAGAGGGCTACGGTGAAAAAGAAAATATTCTCAGATGAAAACTCAAAAGAAGCTTTCTGAGAATCTGCTTAGTGTTATGTTAATTCATCTCACAGAGTTACAGCTTTCCCCTCAAGAAGCCGATCGCTAATCCTGTTCTTGTGGAATTCGCAAAGTGATATTTGGAAGCCCTTAAAGGGCTCTCGTGAAAAAGAAAATATCCTCAGAGAAAAACTGGAAAGAATCTTTCTGAGAAACTGCTTTGTGATGTGTGACTTCCACTCACAGAATTACAACTGTATTTCGTGGATTTCTTTGCCAGCCTTATTTCTATGGAATCTGAGAACAGATATTTCGGATCCCTTTTAAGACTATAGGACCAAAGAAATATCCTCCGATAACAAAGAGAAAGAAGCTTTCAGAGAAACTTCTATGTGTTCTATGAAATCATCTGACAGAGATACAGCTTTCCCCTCAAAATCCTTCCCTTAAGACAGTTCCTGAGGAATTTGCAAAGTTATATTTGGAAGCCCATACAGGGCTACTGTGAAAAAGGAAATATCCTCAGATGAAATCTGGAAGAAGTTTCCAGACAAACTGCTTAGTGTTCTACTTCATTTCACAGAGTTACAGCTTTCCCCTCAAGAAGCCGCTCGCTAAGCCTGTTCTTGTGGAATTCGCAAAGTGATATTGGGAACCCCTTAGACGGCTCAGGTAAAAAGAAAATATCCTCCAGGAAAAACTGGAAAGAAGCTTTCTGAGAAACTGCTTTGTGATGTGTGACTTCCACTCACAGAGTTACATCTGTATTTCGTGGATCTCTTTGCTAGCCTTATTTCTGTGGAATCTGAGAACAGATATTTCAGATCCCTTTGAAGACTAAAGGGCCAAAGGAAATATCCTCCGATAACAAAGAGAAAGAAGCTTTCTGAGAAACTTCTTGGTGTTCTGTGAAATCATTTCACAGAGTTAAATTTTCACCTCAAGAAGCCTTTCCTTAAGACAGTTCTGGTGGAATTGGCAAAGTGATATTTGGAAGCCCATAGAGGGCTATGGTGAAAAAGGAAATATCTTCAGATGAAATCCGGAAAGAAGCGTTCTGAGAAACTGCTTAGTGTTCAGTTAATTCATCTCACAGAGTTACAGCTTTCCCCTTTAGAAGCCGCTCGCTAGCCTGTTCTTGTGGAATTCGCAAAGTGATATTGCGAAGCCCATAGAAGGCTATGGTGAAAAAGAAAATATCCTCAGAGAAAAAGTGGAAAGAAACTTTCTGCGAAAATGCTTTGTGATGTGTGACTTCCACTCACATTGTTACATCTGTATTTCGTGGATGTCTTTGCTAGCTTTATTTCTGTGGAATCTGAGCACAGATATTTCGGATCCCTTTGAAGAGTATAGGGCCAAAGGAAATATCCTCCGATAACAAAGAGAAAGAAGCTTTCTGGGAAATTTTTGTGTTCTATGAAATCCTCTGACAGAGTTACAGCTTTCGCCTCAAGAAGCCTCTCGCTAAGACAGTTCCTGTGGAATTTTCAAAGTTATATTTGGAAGCCCATACAGGGCTACTGTGAAAAAGGAAATATCCTCAGATGAAATCTCAAAGAAGCTTTCGGACAAACTGCTTCGTGTTCTACTTCATCTCACAGAGGTATAGCTTTCCCCTCAGTAAGCCGCTCGCTAAGCCTGTTCTTGTGGAATTCGCAAAGTGATATTGGGAAGCCCATAGAGGGCTATGGTGAAAAGGAAAATATCCTCAGAGAAAAACTGGAAAGAATCTTTCTGAGAAACTGTTTAGTGTTATGTTAATTCCTTTCACAGAGTTACAGCTTTTCGCTCAAGAAGCCGCTCGCTAAGCCTGTTTTTGTGGAATTCGCAAAATGATATTTGGAAGCCCATAGATGGCTAGGGCGAAAAGGAAAATATCCTCAGAGAAAAACTGGAATGATGCTTTCTGAGAAACTGCTTTGTGATGTGGGACTTGTACTCACAGAGTTACATCTGTATTTCGTGGATCTCTTTGCTAGCCTTATTTCTGTGGAATCTGAAAACAGATATTTCGGATCCCTTTGAAGACTATAAAGGAAAAGGAAATATCCTCCGATAACAAAGAGAAAGAAGCTTTCTGAGAAACTTCTTTGTGTTCTGTGAAATCATCTCACAGACTTACAGCTTTCCCCTCAAGAAGCCTTTCGATAAGACAGTTCTTTTGGAATTGGCAAAGTGATATTTGGGAGCCCAATGTGGGCTACGGTGAAAAAGGAATTATCCTGAGATGAAATCTGGAAAGAAGTTTTCGAGAAACTGCTTATTGTTCAGTTAATTCATCTCCAGAGTTACAGCTTTCCCCTCAAGAAGCCGCTCGCTAAGCCTCTTCTTGTGGAATGCGCAAAGTGATGTTTGGAAGCCCATAGCGGTCTATGCTGAAAAAGAAAATATCCTCAGAGAAAAACTGGAAAGAAGCTTTCTGAGAAACTGCTTTGTGATGTGTGAGTTTCACTCACAGAGTTACATCTATATTTCGTGGATCACTTTGCTAGACTTATTTCCGTGCAATCTGAGAACAGATATTTCGGATCCCTTTGAAGACGATAGGGTCAAAGGAAATATCCTCCAATAACAAAGAGAAAGAGGCTTTCTGAGAAAATTCTTTGTGGGTTAATTCATCTCACAGAGTTACAGCTTTCCCCTCAAGAAGCTGCTCGCTAAGCTTGTTCTTGTGGAATACGAAAAGGGATACTTTGAAGCCCATAGAGGGCTATGGTGAAAAAGAAAGTATCCTCAGAGAAAAACTGGAAAGAAGCTTTCTGAGAAACTTCTTTGTGTTCTGTGAAATCAGCTCACAGAATTACAGCTTTCCCCTCAAAGCATTTCCCTAAGACTGTTCCTGTGGAATTTGCAAAGTGATATTTGGAAGCCCAAAGAGGGCTATGGTGAAAAAGGAAATATCCTCTGATGAAATCTGGAAAGAAGATTCCAGACAAACTGCTTAGTGTTCTAATTCATCTCACAGAGTTACAGCTTTCCCCTCAAGAAGCCGCCCGGTAAGCCTGTTCTTGTGGAATTCGCAAAGTGATTTTGGGAAGCCCATAGAGGGCTATGGTGAAAAAGAAAATATCCTCAGAGAAAACCTGGAAAGAAGCTTTCTGAGAAACTGCTTTGTGATGTGTGACTTCCACTCACAGAGTTACATCTGTACTTCGTGGATGTCTTTGCTAGCCTTATTTCTGTGGAATCTGAGTACAGATATTTCGGATCCCTTTGAAGACTATAGAGCCAAAGGAAATATCCTCCGATAACAAAGAGAAAGAAGCTTTCTGAGAAAGTTATTTGTGTTCTGTGAAATCATCTCACAGATTTACAGCTTTCTCCTCAAGAAGCCTTTCGCTAAGACAGTTCTTGTGGAATTTGCAAAGTGATATTTGGAAGCCCTTAGAGGGCTATGGTAAAAAGGAAATATCCTCAGATGAAAACTGGAAAGAAGCTTTCTGACAAACTGCTTAGTGTTCTGTTAATTCATCTCACAGAGTTACAGCTTTCCCTTCAAGAAGCCGCTCGCTAAGCCTGTTCTTGTGGAATTCGCAAAGTGATATTTGGAAGCCCATAGAGGGCTATGGTGAAAAGGAAAATATCCTCAGAGAAAAACTGGAAAGAAGCTTTCTGAGAATCTGCTTTGTGATGTTTGACTTCCACTCACAGAGTTACATCTGTATTTCTTGGATCTCTTTGCTAGCCCTGTTTCTGTGGAATCTGAGAATAGATATTTCGCATCCCTTTGAAGACTATAGGGTCAAAGGAAATATCCTCCTATAACAAATAGAAAGAAGATTTCTGAGAAACTTCTTTGTGTGTTAATTCATCTCACAGAGTTACAGTTTTCCCCTCAAGAAGCCGTTTGCTAAGCCTGTTCTTGTGGAATTCGCAAAGTGATATTTTAAAGCCCATAGAGGGCTATGGTGAAAAAGAAAATATCCACAGAGAAAAACTGGAAAGAAGCTTTCTGAGAAACTGCTTAGTGTTCTGTTAATTCATCTCACAGAGTAACAGCTTTCCCCTCAAGAAGCCGCTCGCTAAGCCTGTTCTTGTGGAATTCGCAAAGTGATATTAGAAGCCAGTAGAGAGCTATGGTGAAAAAGTAAATATCCTCAGAAAAAAACTGGAAAGAAGCTTTCTGAGAAACTGCTTTGTGATGTGTGACTTCCACTCAGAGAGTTACATCTGTATTTCGTGGATCTCTTTGCTAGTGTTATTTCTGTGGAATCTGAAAACAGATATTTCGGATCCCTTTGTAGACTATAGGGCCAAAGCAAATATCCTCCGATAACAAAGAGAAAGAAGCTTTCTGAGAAACTTCTTTGTGTTCTGTAAAATTATCCCACAGAGTTACAGCTTTCCCCTCATGAAGCCTTACACTGAGACAGTTCTTGTGGAATTTGCAAAGTGATATTTGGAAGCCCATAGAGGGCTAAGGTGAAAAAAGAAATATCCTCAGATGAATACTGGAAAGAAGCTTTCTGACAAACTGCTTAGTGTTCTGTTAATTCATCTCACAGAATTACAGCTTTCCCCTCAAGAAGCCCCTCGCTAAGCCTGTTCTTGTGGAATTCCCAAAGTGATATTTGGAAGCCAATACAGGTCTATGGTGAAAAAGAAAATATCCTCAGAGAAAAACTGGAAAGAAGCTTTCTGAGAAACTGCTTTGTGATGTGAAACTTCTAGTCACAGAGTAACATCTGTATATCGGGGATCTCTTTGCTAGCCTTATTTCTGTGGAATTTGAGCACAGATATTTCGGATCCCTTTGAAGACTATAGGGCCAAAGGAAATATCCTCCGATAACAAAGAGAAGGAAGCTTTCTGAGAAACTTCTTTGTGTTCTGTGAAATCATCTCACAGAGGTACAGCTTTCCCCACAAGAAGCCTATGGCTAACACAGTTCTTGTGGAATTTGCAAAGTGATATTGGGAAGCCCATAGAGGGCTATGGTGAAAAAGGAAATATCCTCAGATGATAACTCGAAAGAAGCTTTCCAACAAACTGCTTAGTTTTCTGTTAATGCATCTCACACAGGTACAGTTTTCCTCTCAAGAAGCCGCTCGCTAAGCCTGTTCTTGTGGAATTCCCAAAGTGATATTTGGAAGCCCACAGTGGGCTATGGTGAAAAGGAAAATATCCTGAAAGAAAAACTGGAAAAAAGCTTTCTGAAAAACTACTGTGTGATGAGGGACTTCCACTCACAGAGTTACATCTGTATACCGGGGATCTCACTTCTAGCTATATTTCTGGGGAATCTCAGAACAGATATTTCGGATCCCTTTGAAGACTATAGGGCCAAAGGAAATATCCTCCCATAAAAAAGAGAAAGAAGCATACTGCAAAACTGCTTTGTGTTCTGTTAAATTATCTCATAGAGTTACAGTTTTCCCCTCAACAAGCCTTTAGATAAGACAGTTCTTGTGGAATTTGCAAAGTGATATTTGGAAGCCCATACAGGGCTATGGTGAAAAAGGAAATATCCTCAAATGAAGACTCGAAAGAAGCTTTCTGACAAAGTGCTTAGTGTTATGTTAATTCATCTCACAGAGTTACAGCTTTCCCTCAAGAAGCCGCTCTCTAAGCCTGTTCTTGTGGAATTCACAAAGTGATATTTGGAAGCCCATAGATGGCTATGGTAATAAAGAAAATATATTAAAAAAAACCTGGAAAGAAGCTTTCGTAGAAAAAGCTTTGAGGTGTGTGACTTCCACTCACAGAGTTACATCTGTATTTCGTAGATCTCTTTGCTAGCCTTATATCTGTGGAATCTGAGAACTGATATATCGGATCCCTTGAAAGACTATAGGGCCAAAGGAAATATCCTCCGATAACAAAGAGAAGGAAGCTTTCTGAGAAACTCCTTAGTGTTCTGTTAATTCATCTCACAGAGTAACAGCTTTCCCCTCAAGAAGCCACTCGCTAAGCCTGTTTTGGTGGAAATCGCAAAGTGATATTTGGAAGCCCATAGAGAGCTATGGTGAAAAAGAAAATATTATCAGAAAAAAACTGGAAAGAAGCTTTCTGAGAAACTGCTTTGTGAATGTGACTTCCACTCACAGAGCTACAACTGTATTTCGTGGATCTCATTGCTAGTCTTATTTCTGTGGAATCTGAAAACAGATATTTCGCATCCCTTTGAAGATTATAGGGCCAAAGCAAATATCCTCTGATAACAAAGAGAAGGAAGCTTTCTGAGAAACTTCTTTGTGTTCTGTAAAATCATCCCACAGAGTTACAGCTTTCCGCTCGAGAAGTCTTTCACTAAGACAGTTATTGTGGAATTTGCAAAGTGATATTTGGAAGCTCATACTGGGCTATGGGGAAAAAGGAAATATCCTCAGATGAAAACTCGAAAGAAGCTTTCTGACAAACGGCTTAGTATCCTGTTAATTCACCACACAGAGTTAAAGCTTTCCCCTCAAGAAGCCGCTCGCTACGCCTGTTCTTGTGGAATTCGGAAAGTGAAATTGGGAAGCCCATAGAGGGCTATGGTGAAAAAGAAAATATCCTCAGAGAAAAACTGGAAAGAAGCTTTCTGAAAAACTGCTTTGTGATGTGTGACTTCCACTCACAGGGTTACATCAGTACTTCGTGCATCTTTTTGCTAGCCTCATTTCTGTGGAATCTGAGAACAGATATTTCGGATCCCTTGGAAGACTATAAGGCCAAAGGAAATATCCTCCGATAACAAAGAGAAAGAAGCTTTCTGAGAAACTTCTTTGTGTTCTGTGAAATCATCTCACAGAGTTACAGCTTTCCCCTCAAGAAGCCTTTCGCTAAGACAGTTCTTGTGGAATTGGCAAAGTGATATTTGGAAGCCCTTAGAGGGCTATGGTGAAAAAGAAAATATCCTCAGAGAAAAAATGGAAAGAAGCTTTCTAGAAACTGCTTTGTGATGTGTGACTTCTACTCACGGAGATGCATCTGTATTTCTTGGATCTCTTTGCTAGCCTTATTTCTGTGGAATCTGAGAACACATATTTCGGATCCCATTGATGACTATAGGGTCAAAGGAAATATCCTCCGTAACAAAGAGAAAGAAGCTTTCTGAGAAAGTTCTTTGTGTTCTGTGAAATCATCTCACAGAGTTCCAGCTTTCCCCTCAAGAAGCCTTTCGCTAAGACAGTTCTTGTGGAATTTGCAAAGTGATATTTGGAAGCCCATAGAGGGCTATGGTGAAAAAGGAAATATCCTCAGATGAAATCTGGAAAGAAGCTTTCTGACAAACTGCTTAGTGCTTTGTTAATTCATCTCACAGAGTTACGGCTTTCCCCTCAAGAGGCCGCTCGCTAAGGCTCTTCTTGTGGAATTGGCAAAGTGATATTTGGAAGCCCATAGAGGGGTACGGTGAAAAAGAAAATATCCTCAGACAATAACAGGAAAGAAGCTTTCTGAGAAACTGCTTTGTGATGTGTGACTTCCACTCACAGAGTTACATCTGTCTTTCGTGGATCACTTTGGTAGAATTATTTCTGTGGAATCTGAGAACAGATATTTCGGATCCCATTGAACACTATAGGGCCAAAGGAAATATCATAAGATAACAAATAAAAAGCAGCTTTCTGAGAAACTTCTTTGTGTTCTGTGAATTCATCTCACAGAGTTACAGCTTTCCCCTCAAGAAACCTTTCGCTAAGCCTGTTCTTCTGGAATTGGTAAAGTGATATTTCGATGCCCATAGAGGGCTACGGTGTAAAAGGAAATATCCTCAGATGAAATCTGGAAAGAAGCTTTCTGAGAAACTGCTTAGTGTTCTGTTAATTCATCACACAGAGTTACAGCTTTCTCCTCCAGAAGCCTTTTGCTAAGCCTGTTCTTGTGGAATTGGCAAAGTGATATTTCGATGCCCATAGAGGGCTATGGTGAAAAAGGAAATATCCTCCGATGAAATCTGGAAAGAAGCTCTCTGAGAAACTGCTTACTGTTCTGTTAATTTATCTCACAGAGTTACAGCTTTCCCCTAAAGAAGCCGTTCGCTTAGCCTGTTCTTGTGTAATTGGCAAAGTGATATTTGGAAGCCCATAGAGGGCTACGGGGAAAAAAAAAGTATCCTCCGAGAAAAAGTGGAAAGAAGCTTTCTGTGAAACTGCTTTGTGATGTGTGACTTCCACTGACAGAGTTATATCTGTATTTCGTGGATCTGTTTGCTAGCCTTATTTCTGTGGAATCTGGAACTGATATTTCGGATCCCTTTGAAGACTATAGGGCCAAAGGAAATATCCTCCGATAACAAGGAGAAAGCAGCTTTCTGAGAAACTTCTTTGTGTTCTATGAAATCGTCTCACGGAGTTACAGCTTTCCCCTCAAGAAGCCTTTTGCTAAGCCTGTTCTTGTGGAATTGGCAAAGTGATATTTCGACGCCCATAGATGGCTACGGTGAAAAAGAAAATATCCTCAGTTGAAATCTGGAAAGAAGCTTTTGAGAAACTGCTTAGTGTTCTGTTAATTCATCTCACAGAGTTACAGCTTTCCCCTCAAGAAGCCGTTCGCTAAGCCTGTTCTTGTGGAATTGGCAAAGTGATATAGGATAGCCCACAGAGGGCTGTGGTGAAAAAGAAAATATCCTCCGAGAAAAACTGGAAAGAAGTTTTCTGAGAAACAGCTTTGTGATGAGGGACTTCCACTCACAGAACTACATCTGTATTTCGTGGATCTGTTTGCTAGATTTATTTCTGTGAAATCTGAGAACTGATATTTCGGATCACTTTGAAAACTATAGGGCCAAAGGAAATATCCTCCGATACCAAAGAGAAAGAAGCTTTATGAGAAACTTCTTCGTGTTCTGTGAAATCATCTCACAGAGTTAAAGCTTTGCCATAAATAAGCCTTTCGCTGAGCCTGTTCTTGTGGAATTGGCAAAGTGATATTTCGATGCCCTTAGATGGCTGTGGTGAAAAAGGAAATATTCTCAGATGAAATCTGGAAAGAAGCTTTCTGAGAAACAGCTTAGTGTTCTGTTAATTCATCTCACAGAGTTACAGCTTTCCCCTCAAGAAGCCGTTCGCTAAGCCTGTTCTTGTGGAATTGGCAAAGTGACATTTGGAAGCCTTTAGAGGGCTAAGGTGAAAAAGAAAATATCCTCCGAGAAAAACTGGAAAGAAGTTTTCTGAGAAACTGCTTAGTGATGTTTGACTTCCACTGACAGAGTTACATCTGTATTTCGTGTATCTGTTTGCTAGCCTTATTTCTGTGGAATCTGAGAACTGATATTTCGGATCCCTTTGAAGACTACAGGGCCAAAGGAAATATCCTCTGATAACAAGGAGAATGAAGCTTTGTTAGAAACTACTTTGTGTTCTGTGATATCATCTCACAGATAACAGCTTTCCCCTCAAGAAGCCTTTCGCTAAGCCTATTCTTGTGGAATTGGCAAAGTGATATTTCGATGCCCATAGAGGACTACGGCGATAAAGGAAATATCCTCAGATGAAATCTGGAAAGAAGCTTTCTGAGAAACTGCTTAGTGATGTATGACTTCCACTCACAGAGTTACAACTGTATTTCGTGGATCTGTTTGCTAGCCTTATTTCCTTGGAATCTGAGAACTGATATTTCGAATCCCTTTGAAGACAATAGGGCCAAAGGAAATATCCTCCGATAACAAAGAGAAAGAAGCTTTCTGAGAAACTTCTTCGTGTTCTGTGAAATCATCTCACAGAGTTACAGCTTTTCACTCAAGAAGCCTTTCGCTAAGCCTGTTCTTGTGGAATTGGCAAAGTGATATTTCGATGCCAATAGAGGGCAACGGTGAAAAAGGTAATATCCTCAGATGAAATCTGGAAAGAAGCTTTTAACAAACTGGCTAGTGTAGTGTTAATTCATCTCACAGAGTTACAGCTTTCCCCTAAAGAATCCGTTTGCTAAGCCTGTTCTTGTGGAATTGGCAAAGTGATATTTCGATGCCCATAGAGGGCTACGGTGAAAAAGGAAATATCCTCAGATGAGATCTGGAAAGAAGCTTTCTGAGAAACTGCTTTGTGATGTGTGACTTCCACTCACAGAGTTACATCTGTATTTCGTGGATCTGTTTGCTAGCCTATTTTCTGTTGATTCTGAGAAGTGATAATACAGATCCCTCTGAAGAGTATACGGCCAAAGTAAATATCCTCCGATAACAAAGAGAAAGAAGCTTTCTGAGAAACTTCTTTGTATTCTGTGAAATCATCTCACAGAGTTACAGCTTTGCCCTAAAGAAGCCTTTCGGTAATCCTGCTCTTCTGGAATTGGCAAAGTGATATTTCGATGGCCATAGATTGCTACGGTGAAAAAGGAAATATCCTCAGACGAAATCTGGAAAGAATCTATCTGAGAAACAGCTTAGTGTTCTGTTAATTCATCTCACAGAGTTACAGCTTTCCCCTCAAGAAGCCGTTCGCTAAGCCTGTTCTTGTGGAATTGGCAAAGTGATATTTGGAAGCCTTTAGAGGGCTAAGGTGAAAAAGAAAATATCCTCCGAGAAAAACTGGAAAGAAGTTGTCTGAGAAACTGCTTTGTGTTGTGTGACTTCCACTCACAGAGTTACATCTGTATTACGTGGATCTGTTTGCTAGCCTTATTTCTGTGGAATCTGACGACTGATATTTCAGATCCCTCTGAAGACTCTAGGGCCGAAGGAAATATCCTCCGATAACAAAGAGAAAGAAGCTTTCTGAGAAACTGCTTAGTGTTCTGTCATTTCATCTCACAGAGTTACAGCTTTCCCCTCAAGAAGACTTTCGCTAAGCCTGTTTTGTGGAACTGGCAAAGTGATAATTCGAAGCCCATTGAGGGCTATGGTGAAAATGAAAATATCCTCCGTGAAAAACTGGAAAAAGCTTTCTGAGAAACTGCATTTTGATGTGTGACTTCCACTCAAAGTGTTACATCTGTCTTTCCTGGATCTGTTTGCTTGCCTTATTTCTATGGAATCTAGAACAGATATTTCGGATACCTTTGAAGACTCTAGGGCCAAAGGAAATATCCTCCGATAACTTAGAGAAAGAAGCTTTCTGAGAAACTTCTCTGTGTTCTGTGAAATCATCTCACAGAGTTACAGCTTTGCCCTCAAGAATCCTTTCGCTAAGCCTGTTCTTGTGGAATTGGCAAAGTGATATTTCGATGCCCATAGAGGACTACGGTGAAAGAGGAAATATCCTCATATGATATCTGGAAAGAAGCTTTCTGAGAAACTGCTTAGATTTCTGTTAATTCATCTCACAGAGTTACAGATTTCCCCTCAAGAAGATTTCCACTAAGCCTGTTCTTGTGGAATTGGCAAAGTGATATTTGGAAGCCCTTAGAGGGCTATGGCGAAAAAGAAAAAATCCTCCGAGAAAAAGTGGAAAGAGGCTTTCTGAGAAACTGCTTTGTGATGTGTTACTTCCACTCACAGAGTTACATCTGTATTTCGTGGATCTGATTGCTAGCCTTATTTCTGTGGAATCTGAGAACTGATAATTCAGATCCCTTTGAAGAGTATAGGGCCAAAGGAAATATCCTCCGATAACAAAGAGAAAGAAGCTTTCAGAGAAACTTCTTCATATTCTTTGAAATCATCTCACAGAGTTACAGCTTTCCCTCAGGAACCCTTTCGCTAAGCCTGGTCTTGTGGAATTGGCAAGGTGATATTTCGAAGCCCTTAGAATTCTTATGTGAAAAAAGAAATATCCTCAGATGAAATCTGGAAAAAAGATTTCTGAGAAACTGCTTAGTGTTCTATTAATTCATCTCACAGAGTTACAGCTTTCCCCTCAAGAAGCCGTTCGCTAAGCCTGTTCTTGTGGAATTTGCAAAGTGATATTTGGAAGCCCATAGAGGGCTATGGTGAAAAAGAAAATATCCTCCGAGAAAAACTGGAAAGAAGCTTTCTGAGAAACTGCTTTGTGATGTGTGACTTCCACTCACAGAGTTACATCTGTATTTCGTTGATCTGTTTGCTAGGCATATATCTGCGGAATCTGAGAACTGATATTTCGGATACCTTTGAAGACTCTAGGGCCAAAGGAAATATCCTCCGATAACATAGAAAAAGAAGCTTTCTGAGAAACTTCTTTGTGTTCTGTGAAATCATCTCACAGAGTTACAGCTTTGCCCTCAAGAAGCCTTTCGCTAAGCCTGTTGTTGGGGAATTGGCAAGTGATATTTCGATGCCTTAGAGGGCTACGGTTAAAAAGGAAATATCCTCAGATGAAATCTGGAAAGAAGCTTTCTGAGAAAGTGCTTAGTGTTCTGTTAATTCAACTCACGCAGTTACAGCTTTTCCCTCAAAAAGCCGTTCGCTAAGCCTGTTCTTGTGGAATTGGGAAATTGATATTTGGTAGCCCATAGAGGGCTATGGTGAAAAAGAAAATTTCCTCCGAGAAAAACTGGAAGGAAGCTTTCTGAGAAACTACTTTGTGAAGTGTGACTTCCACTCACAGAGTAACATCTGTATTTCGTGGATCTGTTTGCTAGCCTTATTTCTGTGGAATCTGAGAAGTGATATTTCGGATCACTTTGAAGGCTGTAGGGCCAAAGGAAATATCCTCCGATAACGTAGAGAAGGAAGCTTTCTGAGAAACCTCTTTGTGTTCTGTGAAATCATGTCAAAGAGTTACAGCTTTCCCCTCTAGAAGCCTTTCGCTAAGCCTGTTCTTTTGGAATTGGCAAAGTGATATTTCGATGCCCATAGAGGGCTACGGTGAAAAATTAAATATCGTCAGATGAAATCTGGAAAGAAGCTTTTTGAGAAACTGCTTAGTGTTCTGTTAAATCATCTCACAGTGTTACAGCTTTCCCTTCATGAAGCCGTTCGCTAAGCCTGTTCTTGTGTTATTGGCAAAGTGATATTTGGAAGTCCATAGTGGACTATGGTGAAAAAGAAAATATCCTCCAAGAAAAACTGGAAAGAAACTTTCTGAGAAACTGCTTTGTGATGTGTGACTTCCACTCACAGAGTTACATCTGTATTTCGTGGATATGTTTGCTAGCCTTATTTCTGTGGAATCTGAGAACTGATATTTCGGAGCCCTTTGAAGACTCTAGGGCCAAAGGAAATATTCTCCGATAACAAAGAGAGAGAAGCTTTCTGAGAAAGTTCTTTGTGTTCTGTGAAATCATGTCACAGAGTTACAGCTTTCCTCTCAAGAACCATTTCGCTAACCCTGGTCTTGTGCAATGGGCAAAGTGATATTTCGGTGCCCTTAGAGTTCTTATGCGAAAAAGGAAATATCCTCAGATGAAACCTGGAAAGAAGCTTTCTGAGAAACTGCTTAGTGTTCTGTTAATTCAATTCACAGAGTTACAGCTTTCCCCTCAAGAAGCCGTTCGCTAAGCCTGTTCTTGTAGAAGTGGCAAAGTGATATTTGGAAGCGCCTAGAGCGCTATGGCGAAAAAGAAAATATCCTCCGAGAAACAGTGGAAAGAAGTTTTCTGAGAAACCGCTTTGTGATGTGTGAATTCCACCCACAGAGTTACATCTGTATTTCTTGGATCTGATTGCTAGCCTTATATCTGTAGAATCTGAGAACTGATATTTCGGATCCCTTTGAAGACTATAGGGCCAAAGGAAATATCCTCCGATAACAAAGAGAAAGAAGCTTTCTCAGAAACTTCTTCGTGTTCTGTGAAATCATCTCACAGAGTTACAGCTTTCGCCTCAAGAAGCCTTTCGCTTAGCCTGTTCTTGTGGAACCGGCAAAGTGATATTTCGATGCCCATAGAGGACTACGGTGAAAGAGGAAATATCCTCTTATGATATCTGGAAAGAAGCTTTCTGAGAAACTGCTTAGATTTCTGTTAATTCATCTCACAGAGTTACAGCTTTTCCCTCAAGAAGCCTTTCACTCAGCCTGTTCTTGTGGAATTGGCAAGTGATATTTCGATGACTTAGAGAGCGACGGTTAAAAAGGAAATATGCTCAGATGAAATCTGGAAAGAAGCTTTTTGAGAAAGTGCTTAGTGTTCTTTAAATTCAACTCACGCAGTTACAGCTTTCCACTCAAAATGCCGTTCGCTAAGCCTGTTCTTGTGGAATTGGGAAGGTGATATTTGGAAGCCCATATAGGGCTATGGTGAAAAAGAAAATATCCTCCGAGAAAAACAGGAAAGACGCTTTCTGGGAAACTGCTTTGTGATGTGTGACTTCCACTCACAGAGTTACATCTGTATCTCGTGGATCTGTTCGCTAGCCTTATTTCTGTGGAATCTGAGAACTGATATATCGGATCCCTTTGAAGACTATAGGGCCAAAGGAAATATCCTCCGATAACAAAGTGAAAGAAGCTTTCTGAGGAACCTCTTTGTGTTCTGTGAAATCATCTCAAAGAGTTACAGCTTTGCCCTCAAGAATCCTTTCGCTAAGCCTGTTCTTGTGAAATTGGCAAGTGATATTTCGATGCCTTATAGGGCTGCGGTTAAAAAGGAAATATCCTCAGATGAAATCTGGAAAGAAGCTTTCTGAGAAAGTGCTTAGTGTTCTGTTAATTCAACTCACGCAGTTACAGCTTTCCCCTCAAAAAGCCGTTCGCTAAGCCTGTTCTTGTGGAATTGGGAAAGTGATATTTGGAAGCCCATAGAGGGCTATGGTGAAAAAGAAAATATCCTCCGAGAAGAACTGGAAGGAAGCATTCTGAGAAACTACTTTGTGAAGTGTGACTTCCACTCACAGAGTAACATCTGTATTTCGTGGATCTGTTTGCTAGCCTTATTTCAGTGGAATCTGAGAAGTGATATTTCGAATCCCTTTGAAGGCTGTAGGGCCAAAGGAAATATCCTCCGATAACATAGAGAAGGTAGCTTTCTGAGAAACCTCTTTGTCTTCTGTGAAATCATGTCAAAGAGTTACAGCTTTCCCCTCTAGAAGCCTTTCGCTAAGCCTGTTCTTTTGGAATTGGCAAAGTGATATTTCGATGCCCATAGAGGGCTACGGTGAAAAATTAAATATCGTCAGATGAAATCTGGAAAGAAGCTTTTTGAGAAACTGCTTAGTGTTCTGTTAATTCATCTCACAGTGTTACAGCTTTCCCTTCATGAAGCCGTTCCGTAAGCCTGTTCTTGTGTAATTGGCAAAGAGATATTTGGAAGTCCTTAGAGGGCTATGGTGAAAAAGAAAATATCCTACCAGAAAAACTGGAAAGAAATTTTCTGAGAAACTGCTTTGTGATGTGTGACTTCCACTCACAGAGTTACATCTCTATTTCGTGGATATGTTTGCTAGCCTTATTTCTGTGGAATCTGAGAACTGATATTTCGGATCCCTTTGAAGACTCTAGGGCCCAAGCAAATATCTTCCGATAACAAAGAGAAAGAAGCTTTCTGAGAAACTTCTTTGTGTTCTGTGAAATCATCTCAAAGTGTTACAGCTTTGCCCTCAAGAAGCCTTTCGCTAAGCCTGTTCTTGTGGAATTTGCAAAGTGATATGTGGAAGCCCATAGAGGGCTATGGTGAAAAAGAAAATATCTTCCCAGAAAAACTGGAAGGAAGCTTTCTGAGAAACTGATTTGTGATGTGTGATTTCCACTCACAGAGTTACATCTGTATTTCGTGGATCTGTTGCCTAGCCTTATTTCTGTGGAATGTGAGAACTGATATTTCGGATCCCTTTGAAGACTATAGGGCCAAAGGAAATATCCTCCGATAACAAAGAGAAAGAAGCTTTCTGAGAAAGTTCTTTGTGTTCTGTGAAATCATGTCACAGAGTTACAGATTTCCCCTCTGGAAGCCTTTCACTAAGCCTGTTCTTGTGGAATTGGCAGAGTGATATTTCGATGCCCATAGAGGGCTACAGTGAAAAAGGAAATATCCTCAGATGAAATCTGGAAAGAAGCTTTCTGAGAAACTGCTTAGTGTTCTATCAATTCATCTCACAGAGTTACAGCTTTCCCCTCAAGAAGACTTTCGCTAAGCCTGTTTTGTGGAACTGGCAAAGTGATATTTCCAAGCCCCTTCACGGCTATGGTGAAAATGAAAATATCCTCCAGGAAAAACTGGAAAAAGCTTTCTGAGAAACTGCATTTTGATGTGTGACTTCCACTCAAAGAGTTACATGTGTATTTCCTGGATCTGTTTGCTAGCCTTATTTCTATGGAATCCGAGAACAGATATTTCGGATACCTTTGAAGACTCTAGGGCCAAAGGAAATATCCTCCGATAACAAAGAGAAAGAAGCTTTCTGAGAAACTGCTTAGTGTTCCGTTAATTCATCTCGCAGAGTTACAGCTGTCCCCTCATGATGCCGGTCGCTAAGCCTGTTCTTGTGGAATTGGAAAGGTGATATTTCGATGCTCATTGAGGTCTACCGTGAAAAAGGAAATATCCTCAGATGAAATCTGGAAAGAAGCTTTCTCAGAAACTGCTTTGTGTCGTGTGACTTCCACTCACGGAGTTACATGTGTATTTCGTGGATCTCTTTGCTAGCCTTATTTCTGTGGAATCTGCGAACAGATATTTCGTATCCCTTTGTAGACTCTTGGGTCAAAGGAAATATCCTCGGATAACAAAGAGAAAGAAGATTTCTGAGAAACTTCTTGGTATTCTGTGAAATCTTCTCACAGAGTTACAGCTTTCCCCTCAAGAAGCCTTCGCTAAACCTGTTATTGTGAAATTGGCAAGGTGATATTTCGATGCCCATAGAGGACTACGGTGAAAAAGGAAATATCCTCAGACGAAATCTGGAAAGAAGTTTTCTGAGAAACTGCTTAATGTTCTATTAATTCATCTCACAGAGTGACAGGTTTCCCCTCCAGAATCCGATCGCTAGGCCTGTTCTTGTGGAATTGGCAAAGTGATATTTGGAAGCCCATAGAGGTCTACAGCATAAATGAAAATATCCTCGGAGAAAAAGTGGAAAGAAGCTTTCCGAGAAACTTCTTTGTGATGTGTGACTTCCACTCCCAGGGCTACACCTGTATTTCGTGGATCCTTTTGCTAGCCTTATTTCTTTGGAAACTGAGAACCGATTTTTCGGATCCCTTTGAAGACTATAGGGCCAAAAGAAATATCCTCCGATAACAAAGAGAAAGAAGCTTTCTGTGAAACTTCTTTGTGTTCTGTGAAATCATCTCACAGAGTTACAGCCTTCCCCTAAGGAAGCCTTTAGCTAAGACAGTTCTTGTGGAATTGGCATAGTGATATTTGGAAGCCCATACAGGGCTATGGTGAAAAAGGAAATCTCCTCAGATGAAATCTGGAAAGAAGCTGTCTGAGGAACTGCTTAGTGTTCTGTTAATTCATCTCACAGATTTACATGTGTATTTCGTGGATCTCTTTGCTAGCCTTATTTCTGTGGAATCTGAGAACAGATATTTCGGATCCCATTGAAGACTCTAGGGCCAAAGGAAATATCCTCCGATGACAAAGAGAAAGAAGCTTTCTGAGAAACTTCTTTGTTTTGGGTGATGTCATCTCACAGAGTTATAGCTTTCCCCTCAAGAAGCCTTTCGCTAAGACAGTTCTTGTGGAATTGGCAAAGTGATCTTTCGAAGCCCATAGAGGGCTATGGTGAAAAAGGAAATCTCCTCAGATGAAATCTGGAAAGAAGCTATCTGAAAAACTGCTTAGTGTTCTGTTAATTCACCTCACAGAGTTACGTGTGAATTTCGTGGATCTCTTTGCTAGACTTATTTCTGTGGAATCTGAGAACAGATATTTCGGATGCCATTGAAGACTATAGGGCCAAAGGAAATATCCTCCGATAAAAAAGAGAAAGAAGCTTTCTGAGAAACTTCTTTGTGTTCTGTGAAATCATCTCACAGAGTTACAGCTTTCCCCTCAAAAGACTTTCGCTAAGACAGTTCTTGTGGAATTGGCAAAGTGATCTTTGGAAGCCCATAGAGGGCTAAGGTGAAAAAGGAAATATCCTCAGATGAAATCTGGAAAGAAGCTTTCTGAGAAACTGCTTAGTGTTCTGTTAATTCATCTCACAGAGTTACATGTGTATTTCGTGGATGTCTTTGCTAGCCTTATTTCTGTGGAATCTGAGAACAGATATTTCGGATCCCATTGAAGACTATAGTGCCAAAGGAAATATCCTCCGATAACAAAGAGAAAGAAGTTTTCTGAGAAACTTCTTTGTGTTTTGTGAAATCGTCTCACAGAGTTACAGCATTCCCCTAAAGAAGCCTTTCGCTAAGACACTTCTTGTGGAATTGGCAAAGTGATATTTGGAAGCCCATAGAGGGCTATGGTGAAAAAGGAAATATCCTCAGATGAAATCTGGAAAGAAGCTTTCTGAGAAACTGCTTAGTGTTCTGTTAATTCATCTCACAGAGTTACGTGTGTATTTCGTGGATCTCTTTGCTAGCCTTATTTCTGTGGAATCTGAGAACAGATATTTCGGATCCCATTGAAGACTATAGGGCCAAAGGAAATATCCTCCGATAACAAAGAGAAAGAAGCTTTCTGAGAAACTTCTTTGTGTTCTGTGAAATCATCTCACAGAGTTACAGCTTTCACCTCAAGAAGACTTTCGCGAAGACAGTTCTTGTGGAATTGGCAAAGTGATATTATAAGCCCATAGAGGGCTTTTTTGAAAAAGGAAATATCCTCAGATGAAATCTGGAAATAAGCTTTCTGAGAAACTGCTTAGTGTTCTGTTAGTTCATCTCACAGAGTTACATGTGTATTTCGTGGATCTCTTTGCTAGCCTTATTTCAGTGGAATCTGAGAACAGATATTTCGGATCCCTTTGAAGACTATAGGGCCAAAGGAAATAACCTCCGATAACAAAGAGAAAGAAGCTTTCTGAGAAACTTCTTTGTGTTCTGTGAAATCATCTCACAGAATTACAAGCATTCCCCTCAAGAAGCCTTTCCATAAGACAGTTCTTGTGGAATTGGCAAAGTGATCTTTGGAAGCCCATAGAGGGCTATGGTGAAAAAGGAAATATCCTCAGATGAAATGTGGAAAGAACTTTTCTGAGAAACTGCTCTGTGATGTGTGACTTCCACTCACAGAGTTACATCTGTATTACGTGCATCTCTTTGCTAGCCTTATATCTCTGTAATCTGAGAACAGATATTTCGGATCCCTTTGAAGACTATAGGGCCAAAGGAAATATCCTCCGATAAAAAAGTGAAAGAAGCTTTCTGAGAAACTTCTTTGTGTTCTGTGAAATCATCTCACAGAGTTACAGCTTTCCCCTCAAGAAGCCTTTCGCTAAGACAGTTCTTGTGGAATTGGCAAAGTGATCTTTGGAAGCCCATAGAGGGCTAAGGTGAAAAAGGAAATATCCTCAGATGAAATCTGGAAAGAAGCTTTCTGAGAAACTGCTTAGTGTTCTGTTAATTCATCTCACAGAGTTACATGTGTATTTCTTGGATCTCTTTGCTAGCCTTATTTCTGTGGAATCTGAGAACAGATATTTCGGATCCCTTTGAAGACTATAGGGCCAAAGGAAATATCCTCCGATAACAAACAGAAAGAAGCTTTCTGAGAAACTTCTTTGTGTTCTGTGAAATCATCTCACAGAATTACAGCATTCCCCTCAAGAAGCCTTTCGCTAAGACAGTTCTTGTGGAATTGGCAAAGTGATCTTTAGAAGCCCATGGAGGGCTACGGTGAAAAAGGAAAATCTCCTCAGATGAAATCTGGAAAGAAGCTTTCTGAGAAACTGCTTAGTGTTCTGTTAATTCATCTCACAGAGTTATATGTGTATTTCGTGGATCTCTTAGCTAGCCTTATTTCTGTGGAATCTGAGAACAGATATTTCGGATCAAATTGAAGACTATAGGGCCAAAGGAAATATCCTCCGATAACAAAGAGAAAGAAGCTTTCTGAGAAACTTCTTTGTGTTCTGTGAAATCGTCTCACAGAGTTACAGCATTCCCCTCAAGAAGCCTTTCGCTAAGACAGTTCTTGTGGAATTGGCAAAGTGATATTTGGCAGCCCTTAGAGGTCTACGGTGAAAAAGGAAATCCCTTAGATGAAATTGGGAAAGAAGCTTTCTGAGAAACTGCTTAGTGTTCTGTTAATTTACCTCACAGAGTTACATGTGTATTCCGTGGATCCGTTTGCTAGCCTCATTTCTGTGGAATCTGAGAACAGATATTTCGGATCCCTTTGAAGACTATAGGGCTAAAGGAAATATCCTCCGATAACAAAGAGAAAGAAGCTTTCTGAGAAACTTCTTTGTGTTCTGTGAAATCATCTCACAGAATTACAGCTTTCCCTCAAGAAGACTTTCGCTAAGACAGTTCTTGTGGAATTGGCAAAGTGGTATTTTTAAGACATAGAGGGCTATGGTGAAAAAGGAAATATCCTCAGATTAAATCTGGAAAGAAGCTTTCTGAGAAATTGCCTTGTGTTCTGTTAATTCATCTCATAGAGTTACATGTGTATTTCGTGGATCCCTTTGCTAGCCTTATTTCTGTGGAATCTGAGAACAGATATTTCGGATAACTTTGAAGACAACAGGGCCAAAGGAAATATCCTCCAATAACAAAGAGGAAGAAGCTTCTGAGAAACTTCTTTTTGTTCTGTGAAATCAACCCACAGAGTTACAGCTTTCCCCTCAAGAAGCCTTTCGCTAAGACACTTCTTGTGGAATTGGCAAAGTGATACTTGAACACCTAGAGCGCTAGCTTGAAAAAGGAAATCTCCTCAGATAAATCTGGAAAGAATCTTTCTGAGAAACTGCTTAGTGTTCTGTTAATTCATCTCACAGTGTTACATACGTATTTCGTATATTTCTTTGCTAGCCTTATTTCTGTGGAATCTGAGAACATATATTTCGGATCCCTTTGAAGACTATAGGGCCAAAGGAAATATCCTCCGATAACAAAGAGAAAGAAGCTTTCTGAGAAACTTCTTTGTGTTCTGTGAAATCATCTCACAGAGTTACAGCTTTCCCCTCAAGAAGCCTTTGTCTAAGACAGTTCCTGTGGAATTGGCAAAGTGATCTTTGGAAGCCCATAGAGGGCTATGGTGAAAAAGGAAATATCCTCAGATGAAATCTGGAAAGAAGCTTTCTGAGAAACTGCTTAGTGCTCTGTTAACTCATCACACAGAGTTACATATGTATTTCGTGGATCTTTTTGCTAGCCTTATTTCTGTGGAATCTGAGAACAGATATTTCGGATTCCATTGAAGACTATAGGGCCAAAGGAAATATCCTCCGATAACAAAGAGAAAGAAGCTTTCTGAGAAACTTCTTTGTGTTCTGTGAAATCATCTCACAGAGTTACAGCTTTCCCCTCAAGAAGCCTTTCGCTAAGACAGTTCTTGTGGAATTGGCAAAGTGATATTTGGAAGACCATAGAGGGCTATGGTGAAAAAGGAAATATCCTCAGATGAAATCTGGAAAGAAGCTTTCTGAGAAACTGCTTAGTGTTCTGTTAATTCATCTCACAGAGTTACATGTGTATTTCGTGGATCTCTTTGCTAGCCTTATTTCTGTGGAATCTGAGAACAGATATTTCGGATCCCTTTGAAAAATATAGGGCCAAAGGAAATATCCTCCGATAACAAAGAGAAGGAAGCTTTCTGAGATACTTCTTTCTGTTCTGTGAAATAATCTCACAGAGTTACAGTTTTCCCCTCAAGAAGTCTTTCGCTAAGACAGTTCTTGTGGAATTGGCAAAGTGATATTTGGAAGCCCATAGAGGGCTATGGTGAAAAAGGAAATATCCTCAGATGAAATCTCTAAAGAAGCTTTCTGAGTAACTGCTTAGTGTTCTGTTAATTCATCTCACAGAGTTACATGTGTATTTCGTGAATCTCTTTGCAAGCCTTATTTCTGTGGAATCTGAGATCAGATATTTCGGATCTCTTTGAAGACTATAGGGCCAAAGGAAATATCCTCCGATAACAAAGAGAAAGAAGCTTCTGAGAAACTTCTTTGTGTTCTGTGAAATCATCTCAAAGAGTTACAGCTTTCCCCTCAAGAAGCCTTTCGCTAAGACAGTTCTTGTGGAATTGGCAAAGTGATATTTGGCAGCCCTTAGAGGTCTACGGGGAAAAAGGAAATCTCCTCAGATGAAATTTGGAAAGAAGCTTTCTGAGAAACTGCTTAGTGTTCTGCTAATTCATCTCACAGCGTTACATGTGTATTCCGTGGATCCGTTTGCTAGCCTCATTTCTGTGGAATCTGAGAACAGATATTTCGGATCCCTTTGAAGACTATAGGGCCAAAGGAAATATCCTCCGATAACAAAGAGAAAGAAGCTTTCTTAGAAACTTCTTTGTGTTCTGTGAAATCATCTCACAGAATTACAGCTTTCCCTCAAGAAGACTTTCGCTAAGACAGTTCTTGTGGAATTGGCAAAGTGATATTTTTAAGACCATAGAGGGCTATGGTGAAAAAGGAAATATCCTCAGATTAAATCTGGAAAGAAGCTTTCTGAGAAACTGCTTAGTGTTCTGTTAATTCATCTCATAGAGTTACATGTGTATTTCGTTGATCTCTTTGCTAGCCTTATTTCTGTGGAATGTGAGAACAGATATTTCGTATCCCATTGAAGACTATAGGGCCAAAGGAAATATCCTCCGATAACAAAGAGAAAGAAGCTTTCTGAGAAACTTCTTTGTGTTCTGTGAAATAATCTAAGAGAGTTACAGCTTTCCCCTCAAGAAGCCTTTCGCTAAGACAGTTCTTGTGGAATTGGCAAAGTGATATTTGGAAGCCCATACAGGGCTATGGTGAGAAAGGAAATATCCTCAGTTGAAATCTGGAAAGAAGCTTTCTGAGAAACTGCTTAGTGTTCTGTTAATTCATCTCACAGAGTTACATGTGTATTTCGTGGATCCCTTTGCTATCCTTATTTCTGTGGAATCTGAGAACAGATATTTCGGATTCCTTTGAAGACTATAGGGCCAAAGGAAATATCCTCCGATAACAAAGAGAAAGAAGCTTGCTGAGAAACTTCTTTGTGTTCTGTGAAATCATCTCACAGAGTTACAGCTCTCCCCTCAAGAAGCCTTTCGCTAAGACAGTTCTTGTGGAATTGGCAAAGTGATATTTGGAAGCCCATAGAGGGCTATGCTGAGAAAGGAAATATCCTCACATGAAATCTGGAAAGAAGCTTTCCGAGAAACTGCTTAGTGTTCTGTTAATTCATCTCACCGAGTTACAAGTGTATTTCTTGGATCCCTTTGCTAGCCTTATTTCTGTGGAATCTGAGAACAGATATTTCGGATCCCTTTGAAGACTATAGGGCCAAAGGAAATATCCTCCGATAACAAAGAGAAAGAACCTTTCTGAGAAACTTATTGGTGTTCTGTGAAATCATCTCACTGAGTTACAGCTTTCCCCTCAAGAAGCCTTTCGCTAAAACAATTCTTGTGGAATTGGCAAAGTGATATTTGGAAGTCTATAGAGGGCTATGGTGAAAAAGGAAATATCCTCAGATGAAATCTGAAAAGAAGCTTTCTGAGAAACTGCTTAGTGTTCTGTTAATTCATCTCACAGAGTTACATGTTTATTTCGTGGATTTCTTTGCTAACCTTATTTCTGTGGAATCTGAGAACAGATATTTTGGATCCCTTTGAAGTCGAAAGGTCCAAAGGAAATATCCTCCGATAACAAAGAGAAAGAAGCTTTCTGAGAAACTCCTTTGTGTTCTGTGAAATCATCTCACAGAGTTACAGCTTTCCCCTCAAGAAGCCATTCGCTAAGACAGTTCTTGTGGAATTGGCAAAGTGATCTTTGGAAGCCCATAGAGGTCTATGGTGAAAAAGAAAATATCCTCAGATTAAATCTTGAAAGAAGCTGTCTGGGAAACTGCTTAGTGTCCTGTTAATTCATCTCACAGAGTTACATGTGTATTTCGTGGATCTCTTTGCTAGCCTTATTTCTGTGGAATCTGAGAACAGATATTTCGGATCCCTTTGAAGACTATAGGGCCAAAGGAAATATCCTCCGATAACAAAGAGAAAGAAGCTTTCTGGGAAACTTCTTTGTGTTTTGTGAAATCATCTCACGGAGTTACAGCTTTCCCCTCAGGAAGCCTTTCGCTAAGACAGTTCTTGTGGAATTGGCAAACTGATCTTTTGAAGCCCATAGAGAGCTATGGTGAAAAAGGAAATATCCTCAGATGAAATCTGGAAAGAAGCTGTCTGAGAAACTGCTTAGTGTTCTGTTAATTCATCTCACAGAGTTACATGTGTATTTCGTGGATCTCTTTGCTAGCCTTATTTCTGTGGAATCTGAAAACAGATATTTCGGATCCCTTTGAAGACTATGGGGCCAAAGGAAATATCCTCCGATAACAAAGAGAAAGAAGCTTTGTGAGAAACTTCTTTGTGTTCTGTGAAATCATCTTACAGAGTTACAGCTTTCCCCTCAAGAAGCCTTTCGCTAAGACAATTCTTGTGGAATTGGCAAAGTGATCTTTGGAAGTCCATACAGGGCTATGGTGAAAACGGAAGTATTCTCAGATGAAATCTGCAAGGAAGCTTTCTGAGAAACCGCTTAGTGTTCCGTTATTTCTTCTCACAGAGTTACATGTGTATTTGTTGGATCCCTTTGCTAGCCTTATTTCTGTGGAATCTGAGAACAGATATTTCGGATCCCTTTTAAGACTCTAGGGCCAAAGGAAATATCCTCCGATAACAAAGAGAAAGAAGCTTTCTGAGAAACTCCTTTGTGTTCTGTGAAATCATCTCACAGAGTTACAGCTTTCCCCTCAAGAAGCCATTCGCTAAGACAGTTCTTGTGGAATTGGCAAAGTGATATTTGGCAACACTTAGAGGGCTACGGTAAAAAAGGAAATCTCCTCAGATGAAATCTGGAAAGAAGCTTTCTGAGAAACTGCTTAGTGTTCTTTTAATTCATCTCAAAGAGTTACATGTGTATTTCGTGGATCCCTTTGCTAGCCTTATTTCTGTGGAATCTGAGAACAGATATTTCGGTTCCCTTTGAAGACTATAGGGCCAAAGGAAATATCCTCCGATAACAAAGAGAAAGAAGTTGCTGAGAAACTTCGTTGTGTTCTGTGAAATCATCTCACAGAGTTACAGCTTTCTCCTCAAGAAGCCTTTCGCTAAGACAGTTCTTGCGGAATTGGCAAAGTGATATTTGGAAGCCCAAAGAGGGCTATGGTGAAAAAGGAAATATCCTCAGATGAAATCTGGAAAGAAGCTGTCTGAGAAACTGCTTAGTGTTCTGTTAATTCATCTCACAGAGTTACAAGTGTATTTCGTGGATCTCTTTGCTAGCCTTATTTCTGTGGAATCTGAGAACAGATATTTCGGATCCCTTTGAAGACTATAAGGCCAAAGGAAATATCCTCCGATAACAAAGAGAAAGAAGCTCTCTGGGAAACTTTTTTGTGTTCTGTGAAATCATCTCACAGAGTTAAAGCTTTCCCCTCAAGAAGCCTTTCGCTAAGACAGTTCTTGTGGAATTGGCAAAGTGATCTTTGGAAGCCCATAGAGGGCTACGGAGAAAAAGGAAATATCCTCAGATGAAATCTGGAGAGAAGCTTTCTGAGAAACTGCTTAGTGTTCTGTTAATTCATCTCACAGAGTTACATGTGTATTTCGTGGATCTCTTTGCTAGCCTTATTTCTGTGGAATCTGAGAACAGATATTTCGGATCCCTTTGAAGACTAGAGGGCCAAAGGAAATATCCTCCGATAACAAAGAGAAAGAAGCTTTCTGAGAAACTTCTTTGTGTTCTGTGAAATCATCTCACAGAGTTAAAGCTTTCCCCTCAAGAAGCCTTTCGCTAAGACAGTTCTTGTGGAATTGGCAAAGTGATATTTGGAAGCCCATAGAGGGCTATGGTGAAAAAGGAAATATCCTCAGATGAAATCTGGAGAGAAGCTTTCTGAGAAACTACTTAGTGTTCTGTTAATTCATCTCACAGCGTTACATGTTTATTTCGTGGATCTCTTTGCTAGCCTTATTTCTTTGGAATCTGAGAACAGATATTTCGGATCCCATTGAAGACTACAGGGCCAAAGGAAATATCCTCTGATAACAAAGAGAAAGAAGCTTTCTGAGAAGCTTCTTTGTGTTCTGTGAAATCATCTCACAGAGTTACAGCTTTCCCATCAAGAAGCCTTTCGCTAAGACAGTTCTTGTGGAACTGGCAAAGTGATATTTGGAAGCCCATAGAGGGCTAAGGTGAAAAAGGAAATATCCTCAGATGAAATCTGGAAAGAAGCTTTCTGAGAAACTACTTAGTGTTCTGTTAATTCATCTCACAGAGTTACCTGTGTATTTCCTGGATCTCTTTGCTAGCCTTAATTCTGTGGAATCTGAGAACAGATATTTCGAATCCCTTTGAAGACAATAGGGCCAAAGGAAATATCCTCCGATAACAAAGAGAAAGAAGCTTTCTGTAAAACTTTTTTGTGTTCTGTGAAATCATCTCACAGAGTTACAGCTTTCCCCTCAAGAAGCCTTTCGCTAAGACAGTTCTTGTGGAATTGGCAAAGTGATATTTGGCAACACTTAGAGGGCTACGGTAAAAAAGGAAATCTCCTCTGATGAAATCTGGAAAGAAGCTTTCTGAGAAACTGCTTAGTGTTCTGGTAATTCGTGTCACAGAATTACATGTGTATTTCGTGGATCTCTTTGCTAGCCTTATTTCTGTAGAATGTGAGAACAGATATTTCGGATCCCGTTGAAGACTATAGGGCCAAAGGAAATATCCACCGATAACAAAGAGAATGAAGCTTTCTGAGAAACTTCTTTGTGTACTGTGAAATCATCTCACAGAGTTAAAGCTTTCCCCTCAAGAAGCCTTTCGCTAAGACAGTTCTTGTGGAATTGGCAAAGTGATATTTGGAAGCCCATAGAGGGCTATGGAGAAAAAGGAAATATCCTCAGATGAAATCTGGAGAGAAGCTTTCTGAGAAACTGCTTAGTGTTCTGTTAATTCATCTCACAGAGTTACATGTGTATTTCGTGGATCTCTTTGCTAGCCTTATTTCTGTGGAATCTGAGAACAGATATTTCGGATCCCTTTGAAGACTATAGGGCCAAAGGAAATATCCTCCGATAACAAAGAGAAAGAAGCTTTCTGAGAAACTTCTTTGTGTTCTGTGAAATCATCTCACAGAGTTAAAGCTTTCCCCTCAAGAAGCCTTTCGCTAAGACAGTTCTTGTGGAATTGGCAAAGTGATATTTGGAAGCCCATAGAGGGCTATGGTGAAAAAGGAAATATCCTCAGATGAAATCTGGAGAGAAGCTTTCTGAGAAACTGCTTAGTGTTCTGTTAATTCATCTCACAGCGTTACATGTTTATTTCGTGGATCTCTTTGCTAGCCTTATTTCTTTGGAATCTGAGAACTGATATTTCGGATCCCATTGAAGACTACAGGGCCAAAGGAAATATCCTCCGATAACAAAGAGAAAGAAGCTTTCTGAGAAACTTCTTTGTGTTCTGTGAAATCATCTCACAGAGTTACAGCTTTCCCATCAAGAAGCCTTTCGCTAAGACAGTTCTTGTGGAACTGGAAAGTGATATTTGGAAGCCCATAGAGGGCTAAGGTGAAAAAGGAAATATCCTCAGATGAAATCTGGAAAGAAGCTTTCTGAGAAACTGCTTAGTGTTCTGTTAATTCATCTCACAGAGTTACCTGTGTATTTCCTGGATCTCTTTGCTAGCCTTAATTCTGTGGAATCTGAGAACAGATATTTCGAATCCCCTTGAAGACAATAGGGCCAAAGGAAATATACTCCGATATCAAAGAGAAAGAAGCTTTCTGTAAAACTTTTTTGTGTTCTGTGAAATCATCTCACAGAGTTACAGCTTTCCCCTCAAGAAGCCTTTCGCTAAGACAGTTCTTGTGGAATTGGCAAAGTGATATTTGGCAACACTTAGAGGGCTACGGTAAAAAAGGAAATCTCCTCTGATGAAATCTGGAAAGAAGCTTTCTGAGAAACTGCTTAGTGTTCTGTTAATTCATCTCACATAGTTACATATGTATTTCTTGGATCTCTTTGCTAGCCTTATTTCTGTGGAATCTAAGAACAGATATTTCGGATCCTTTTGAAGACTTAGGGCCAAAGGACATACCCTCCGATAACAAACAGAAAGAAGCTTTCTGAGAAACTTCTTTGTGTTCTGTGAAATCATCTCACAGAGTTACAGCTTTCCCCTCAAGAAGCCTTTCGCTAAGACAGTTCTTGTGGAATTGGCAAAGTGATATTTGGCAGCCCTTAGAGGTCTACGGTGAAAAAGGAAATCTCCTCAGATGAAATCTGGAAAGAAGCTTTCTGAGAAACTGCTTAGTGTTCTGTTAATTCACCTCACAGAGTTACATGTGTATTTCGTGGATCTCTTTGCTAGCCTCATTTCTGTGGAATCTGAGAACAGATATTTCGGATCCCTTTGATGACTATAGGGCCAAAGGAAATATCCTCCGATAACAAAGAGAAAGAAGCTTTCTGAGAAACTTCTTTGTGTTCTGTGAAATCATCTCACAGAGTTACAGCTTTCCCCTCAAGAAGCCTTTCGCTAAGACAGTTCTTGTGGAATTGGCAAAGTGATATTTGGAAGCCCTTAGAGGGCTATGGTGAAAAAGGAAATATCCTCCGATGAAATCTGGAAAGAAGCTTTCTGAGAAACTTCTTAGTGTTCTGTTAATTCATCTCACAGAGTTGCATGTGTATTTCGTGGATCTCTTTGCAAGCCTATTTCTGTGGAATCTGAGAACAGATATTTCGGATCCTTTTGAAGACTATAGGGCCAAAGGAAATATCCTCCGATGACAAAGAGAAAGAAGCTTTCTGAGAAACTTCTTTGTGTTCTGTGAAATCATCTCACAGAGTTACAGCTTTACCCTCAAGAACACATTCGCTAAGACAGTCCTTGTGGAATTGGCAAAGTGATATGAGGAAGCCCCTAAAGGGCTATGGTGAAAAAGGAAATATCCTCAGATGAAATCTCTAAAGAAGCTTTCTGAGTAACTGCTTAGTGTTCTGTTAACTCATCTCACAGAGTTACATGTGTATTCCGTGGATCCGTTTGCTAGCCTCATTTCTGTGGAATCTGAGAACAGATATTTCGGATCCCTTTGAAGACTATAGGGCCAAAGGAAATATCCTCCGATAGCAAAGAGAAAGAAGCTTTCTGAGAAACTTCTTTGTGTTCTGTGAAATCATCTCACAGAGTTACAGCTTTCCCCTCAAGAAGCCTTTCGCTAAGACAATTCTTGTGGAATTGGCAAAGTGATCTTTGGAAGTCCATAGAGGGCTATGGTGAAAACGGAAATATCCTCAGATGAAATGTGCAAAGAAGCTTTCTGAGAAACTGCTTAGTGTTCTGTTAATTCATCTCACAGAGTTACATGTGTATTTGGTGGATCCCTTTGCTAGTCTTATTTCTGTGGAATCTGAGAACAGATATTTCGGATCCTATTGAAGACTCTAGGGCCAAAGGAAATATCCTCCGATAACAAAGAGAAAGAAGCTTTCTGAGAAACTCCTTTGTGTTCTGTGAAATCATCTCACAGAGTTACAGCTTTCCCCTCAAGAAGCCTTTCGCTAAGACAGTTCTTCTGGAATTGGCAAAGTGATATTTGGCAACACTTAGAGGGCTACGGTAAAAAAGGAAATCTCCTCAGATGAAATCTGGAAAGAAGCTTTCTGAGAAACTGCTTAGTGTTCTGTTAATTCACCTCACAGAGTTACATGTGTATTTCGTGGATCCCTTTGCTAGCCTTATTTCTGTGGAATCTGAGAACAGATATTTCGGATCCCTTTGAAGACTATAGGGCCAAAGGAAATATCCTCCGATAACCGAGAGAAAGAAGTTGCTGAGAAACTTTTTTGTGTTCTGTGAAATCATCTCACAGAGTTACAGCTCTCCCCTCAAGAAGCCTTTCGCTAAGACAGTTCTTGTGGAATTGGCAAAGTGATCTTTGGAAGCCCTTAGAGGGCTATGGTGAAAAAGGAAATCTCCTCAGATGAAATCAGCAAAGAAGCTTTCTGAGAAACTGCTTAGTGTTCTGTTAATTCATCTCACAGAGTTACATCTGTATTTCGTGGATCTCTTTGCTAACCTTATTTCTGTGGAATCTGAGAACAGATATTTCGGATCCCTTTGAAGACCATAAGGCCAAAGGAAATATCCTCCGATAACAAAGAGAAAGAAGCTTTCTGAGAAACTTCTTTGTGTTCTGTGATGTCATCTCACAGAGTTATAGCTTTCTCCTCAAGGAGCCTTTCGCTAAGACAGTTCCTGTGGAAATGGCAAAGTGATCTTTGGAAGCCCGTAGAGGGCTATGGTGAAAAAGGAAATCTCCTCAGATGAAATCTGGAAAGAAGCTTTCTGAGAAACTGCTTAGTGTTCTGTAAATTCATCTCACAGAGTTACATGTGTTTTTCGTGGATCTCTTTGCTAGCCTTATTTCTGTGGAATGTGAGAACAGATATTTCGGATCCCTTTGAAGACTATAAGGTCATAGGAAATATCCTCCGATAACAAAGAGAAAGAAGCTTTCTGAGAAACTTCTGTGTGTTCTGTGATGTCATCTCACAGAGTTACAGCTTTCCCCTCAAGAAGCCTTTCGCTAAGACAGTTCTTGTGGAATTGGCAATGTGATATTTGGCAACACTTAGAGGTCTACGGTAAAAAAGGAAATCTCCTCAGATGAAATCTGGAAAGAAGCTTTCTGAGAAACTGCTTAGTGTTCTGTTAATTCTTCTCACAGAGTTTCATGTGTATTTCGTGGATCCCTTTGCTAGCCTTATTTCTGTGGAATCTGAGAACAGATATTTCGGATCCCTTTGAAGACTATAGGGCCAAAGGAAATATCCTCCGATAACCAAGAGAAAGAAGTTGCTGAGAAACTTCTTTGTGTTCTGTGAAATCATCTCACAGAGTTACAGCTTTCTCCTCAAGAAGCCTTTCGCTAAGACAGTTCTTGTGGAATTGGCAAAGTGATATTTGGAAGCCCAAAGAGGGCTATGGTGAAAAAGGAAATATCCTCAGATGAAATCTGGGAAGAAGCTGTCTGAGAAACTGCTTAGTGTTTTGTTAGTTCATCTCACCGAGTTACAAGTGTATTTCGTGGATCCCTTTGCTAGCCTTATTTCTGTGGAATCTGAGAACAGATATTTCGGATCCCTTTGAAGATTATACGGACAAAGAAATATGCCTCGATATCAAAGAGAAAGAAGCTTTCTGAGAAACTTCTTTGTGTTCTGTGAAATCATCTCACAGGGTTACAGCTTTCCCCTCAAGAAGCCTTCACTAAGACAGTTCTTTAGAATTGGCAAAGTGATATTTGGCAACCCTTTGAGGGCTACGGTGAAAAAGTAAATCTCCTAAGATGAAATCTGGAAAAAGCTTTCTGAGAAACTGCTTAGTGTTCTGTTAATTCATCTCAGAGAGTTACATGTGTATTTCGTGGATCTCTTTGCTAGCCTTATTTCTGTGGAATCTGAGAACAGATATTTCGGATCCCTTTGAAGACTATAGGGCCAAAGGAAATATCCTCCGATAACAAACAGAAAGAAGCTTTCTTAGAAACTTCTTTGTGTTCTGTGAAATCATCTCACAGAGTTACAGCTTTCTCCTCAAGAAGCCTTTCGCTAAGACAGTTCTTGTGGAATTGGCAAAGTGATATTTGGAAGCCCAAAGAGGGCTATGGTGAAAAAGGAAATATCCTCAGATGAAATCTGGAAAGAAGCTGTCTGAGAAACTGCTTAGTGTTCTGTTAGTTCATCTCACCGAGTTACAAGTGTATTTCGTGGATCCCTTTGCTAGCCTTATTTCTGTGGAATCTGAGAACAGATATTTCGGATCCCTTTGAAGACAATAGGGCCAAAGGAAATATCCTCCGATAACAAAGAGAAAGAAGCTTTCAGTAAAACTTTTTGTGTTCTGTGAAATCATCTCACAGAGTTACAGCTTTCCCCTCAAGAAGCCTTTCGCTAAGACAGTTCTTGTGGAATTGGCAATGTGATATTTGGCAACACTTAGAGGGCTACGGTAAAAAAGGAAATCTCCTCAGATGAAATCTGGAAAGAAGCTTTCTGAGAAACTGCTTAGTGTTCTGTTAATTCATCTCACATAGTTACATATGTATTTCTTGGATCTCTTTGCTAGCCTTATTTCTGTGTAATCTAAGAACAGATATTTCGGATCCTTTTGAAGACTTAGGGCCAAAGGAAATATCCTCCGATAACAAAGAGAAAGAAGCTTTCTGAGAAACTTCTTTGTGTTCTGTGAAATCATCTCACAGAGTTAGAGCTTTCCCCTCAAGAAGACTTTCGCTAAGACAGTTCTTGTGGAATTGGCAAAGTGATAATTCGAAGCCCATAAAGGGCTATGGTGAAAAAGGAAATATCCTCAAATGAAATCTGGAAAGAAGCTGTCTGAGAAACTGCTTAGTGTTCTGTTAATTCATCTCACAGAGTTACATGTTTATTTCGTGGATCTCTTTGCTAGTCTTATTTCTGTGGAATGTGAGAACAGATATTTCGGATCCCTTTGAAGACTATAGGGCCAAAGGAAATATCCTCCGATAACAAAGAGAAAGAAGCTTTCTGAGAAACTTCTTTGTGTTCTGTGAAAACATCTCACAGAGTTACAGCTTTCCCCTCAAGAAGCCTTTCGCTAAGATAGTTCTTGTGTAATTGGAAAAGTGATATTTGGCAGCCCTTAGAGGGCTATGGTGAAAAAGGAAATCTGCTCAGATGAAATCTGGAAGGAAGCTTTCTGAGAAACTGCTTAGTGTTCTGTTAATTCATCTCAGAGAGTTACATGTGTATTTCGTGGATCCCTTTGCTAGCCTTATTTCCGTTGTATCTGAGAACAGATATTTCGGATCGCTTTGAAGACTATAGGGCCAAAGGAAATATCCTCCGATAACAAAGAGAAAGAAGCTTTCTGAGAAACTTCTTTGTGTTCTGTGAAATCATCTCAGAGAGTTACAGCTTTCCCCTCAAGAAGCCTTTCGCTAAGACAGTTCTTGTGGAATTGGAAAGCTGATCTTTGGAAGCCCATAGAGGGCTATGGTGAAAAAGGAAATATCCTCAGATGAAATCTGGAAAGAAGCTGTCTGAGAAACTGCTTAGTGTTCTGTTAATTCATCTCACAGAGTTACATGTGTAATTCGTGGATCTCTTTGCTAGCCTTATTTCTGTGGAATCTGAGAACAGATATTTCGGATCCCTTTGAAGACTATAGGGCCAAAGGAAATATCCTCCGATAACAAAGAGAAAGAAGCTTTCTGAGAAACTTCTTTGTGTTCTGTGAAATCATCTCACAGAGTTACAGCTTTCCCCTCAAGAAGCCTTTCGCTAAGATAGTTCTTTTGGAATTGGAAATGTGATATTTGGCAGCCCTTAGAGGGCTATGGTGAAAAAGGAAATCTCCTCAGATGAAATCTGGAAAGAAGCTTTCTGACAAACTGCTTAGTGTTCTGTTAATTCATCTCAGAGAGTTACATGTGTATTTCGTGGATCCCTTTGCTAGCCTTATTTCCGTTGTATCTAAGAACAGATATTTCGGATCCCTTTGAAGACTATAGGGCCAAAGGAAATATCCTCCGATAACAAAGAGAAAGAAGCTTTCTGAGAAACTTCTTTGTGTTCTGTGAAATCATCTCAGAGAGTTACAGCTTTCCCCTCAAGAAGCCTTTCGCTAAGACAGTTCTTGTGGAATTGGCAAACTGATCTTTGGAAGCCCATAGAGGGCTATGGTGAAAAAGGAAATATCCTCAGATGAAATCTCTAAAGAAGCTTTCTGAGTAACTGCTTAGTGTTCTGATAACTCATCTCACAGAGTTACATGTGTATTCCGTGGATCCGTTTGCTAGCCTCATTTCTGTGGAATCTGAGAACAGATATTTCGGATCCCTTTGAAGACTATAGGGCCAAAGGAAATATCCTCCGATAACAAAGAGAAAGAAGCTTTCTGAGAAACTTCTTTGTGTTCTGTGAAATCATCTCACAGAGTTACAGCTTTCCCCTCAAGAAGCCTTTCGCTAAGACAATTCTTGTGGAATTGGCAAAGTGATCTTTGGAAGTCCATAGAGGGCTATGGTGAAAACGGAAATATCCTCAGATGAAATCTGCAAAGAAGCTTTCTGAGAAACTGCTTAGTGTTCTGTTAATTCATCTCACAGAGTTACATGTGTATTTGGTGGATCCCTTTGCTAGTCTTATTTCTGTGGAATCTGAGAACAGATATTTCGGATCCTATTGAAGACCCTAGGGCCAAAGGAAATATCCTCCGAAAACAAAGAGAAAGAAGCTTTCTGAGAAACTCCTTTGTGTTCTGTGAAATCATCTCACAGAGTTACAGCTTTCCCCTCAAGAAGCCTTTCGCTAAGACAGTTCTTCTGGAATTGGCAAAGTGATATTTGGCAACACTTAGAGGGCTACGGTAAAAAAGGAAATCTCCTCAGATGAAATCTGGAAAGAAGCTTTCTGAGAAACTGCTTAGTGTTCTGTTAATTCACCTCACAGAGTTACATGTGTATTTCGTGGATCCCTTTGCTAGCCTTATTTCTGTGGAATCTGAACAGATATTTCGGATCCCATTGAAGACTATAGGGCCAAAGGAAATATCCTCCGATAACCGAGAGAAAGAAGTTGCTGAGAAACTTCTTTGTGTTCTGTGAAATCATCTCACAGAGTTACAGCTCTCCCCTCAAGAAGCCTTTCGCTAAGACAGTTCTTGTGGAATTGGCAAAGTGATCTTTGGAAGCCCATAGAGGGCTATGGTGAAAAAGGAAATATCCTCAGATGAAATCAGCAAAGAAGCTTTCTGAGAAACTGCTTAGTGTTATGTTAACTCATCTCACAGAGTTACATCTGTATTTCGTGGATTTCTTTGCTAACCTTATTTCTGTGGAATCTGAGAACAGATATTTCGGATCCCCTTGAAGACTATAAGGCCAAAGGAAATATCCTCCGATAACAAAGAGAAAGAAGCTTTCTGAGAAACTTCTTTGTGTTCTGTGAAATCATCTCAGAGAGTTACAGCTTTCCCCTCTAGAAGCCTTTCGCTAAGACAGTCCTTGTGAAATTGGCAAACTGATCTTTGGAAGCCCATAGAGGGCTATGGTGAAAAAGGAAATATCCTCAGATGAAATCTGGAAAGAAGCTTTCTGAGAAACTGCTTAGTGTTCTGTTAATTCATCTCACCGAGTTACAAGTGTATTTCGTGGATCCCTTTGCTAGCCTTATTTCTGTGGAATCTGAGAACAGATATTTCGGATCCCTTTGAAGACTATACGGACAAAGAAATATGCCCCGATAACAAAGAGAAAGAAGCTTTCTGAGAAACTTCTTTGTGTTCTGTGAAATCATCTCACAGTGTAACAGCTTTCCCCTCAAGAAGCCAATCGCTAAGACAATTCTTGTGGAATTGGCAAAGTGATCTTTGAAAATCCATAGAGGGCTATGGTGAAAAAGGAAATATCCTCAGATGAAATCTTGAAAGAAGCTTTCTGAGAAACTGCTTAATGTTCTCTTAATTCATCTCACAGAGTTACATGTGTATTTCGTGGATCTCTTTGCTAGCCTTATTTCTGTGGAATCTGAGGACAGATATTTCGGATCCCTTTGAAGACTATAGGGCCAAAGGAAATATCCTCCGATAACAAAGAGAAAGAAGCTTTCTGAGAAACTTTTTTGTGTTCCGTGAAATCATCTCACAGAGTTACAGCTTTCCCCTCAAGAAGACTTTCGCTAAGACAGTTCTTGTGGAATTGGCAAAGTGATCTTTGGAAGCCCAAAGAGGGCTAGGGTGAAAAAGGAAATATCCGCAGATGAAATCTGCAAAGAAGCTTTCCCAGAAACTTCTTAGTGTTCTGTTAATTCATCTCACAGAGTTTCATGTGTATTTCTTGGATCTCTTTGCTAGCCTTAATTCTGTGGAATCTGAGAACAGATATTTCGGATCCCTTTGAAGACTATAGGGCCAAAGGAAATATCCTCCGATACAAAGAGAAAGAAGTTGCTGAGAAACTTCTTTGTGTTCTGTGAAATCATCTCACAGTGTTACAGCTTTCTCCTCCAAAAGCCTTTCGCTAAGACAGTTCTTGTGGAATTGGCAAAGTGATATTTGGAAGCCCAAAGAGGGCTATGATGAAAAAGGAAATATCCTCAGATGAAATCTGGAAAGAAGCTGTCTGAGAAACTGCTTAGTGTTCTGTTAATTCATCTCACAGAGTTACATGTGTATTTCGTGGATCTCTTTGCTACCCTTATTTCTGTGGAATCTGAGAACCGATATTTCGGATCCCTTTGAAGACTATAGGGCCAAAGGAAATATCCTCCGATAACAAAGAGAAAGAACTTTTCTGACAAACTTCTTTGTGTTCTGTGAAATCATCTCACAGAGATACATCTCTCCCCTCAAGAAGCCTTTTGCTAAGACTCTTCTTGTGGAATTGGCAAACTGATCTTTGGAAGCCCATAGAGGGCTATGGTGAAAAAGGAAATATCCTCAGATGAAATCTGGAAAGAAGCTTTCTGAGAAACTGCTTAGTGTTCTGTTAATTCATCTCACATAGTTACATATGTATTTCGTGGATCTCTTTGCTAGCCTTATTTCTGTGGAATCTGAGAACAGATATTTCGGATCCCTTTGAAGACTATAGGGCCAAAGGAAATATCCTCCGATAACAAAGAGAAAGAAGCTTTCTGAGAAACTTCTTTGTGTTCTGTGAAATCATCTCACAGAGTTACAGCTTTCCCCTCAAGAAGCCTTTCGCTAAGATAGTTCTTGTGGAATTGGAAAAGTGATATTTGGCAGCCCTTATAGGGCTATGGTGAAAAAGGAAATCTCCTCAGATGAAATCTGGAAGGAAGCTTTCTGAGAAACTGCTTAGTGTTCTGTTAATTCATCTCACAGAGTTACATGTGTATTTCGTGGATCTCTTTGCTAGCCTTATTTCTGTGGAATCTGAGAAGAGATATTTCGGATCCCTTTGAAGACTATAGGGCCAAAGGAAATATCCTCCGATAACCAAGAGAAAGAAGCTTTCTGAGAAACTTGTTTGTGTTCTGTGAAATCATCTCACAGAGTTACAGCTTTCCCCTCAAGAAGCCTTTCGCTAAGATAGTTCTTTTGGAATTGGAAAAGTGATATTTGACAGCCCTTAGAGGGCTATGGTGAAAAAGGAAATCTCCTCAGATGAAATCTGGAAAGAAGCTTTCTGAGAAACTGCTTAGTGTTCTGTTAATTCATCTCAGAGAGTTACATGTGTATTTCGTGGATCCCTTTGCTAGCCTTATTTCCGTTGTATCTAAGAACAGATATTTCGGATCCCTTTGAAGACTATAGGGCCAAAGGAAATATCCTCCGATAACAAAGAGAAAGAAGCTTTCTGAGAAACTTCTTTGTGTTCTGTGAAATCATCTCAGAGAGTTACAGCTTTCCCCTCAAGAAGCCTTTCGCTAAGACAGTTCTTGTGGAATTGGCAAACTGATCTTTGGAAGCCCATAGAGGGCTATGGTGAAAAAGGAAATATCCTCAGATGAAATCTGGAAAGAAGCTTTCTGAGTAACTGCTTAGTGTTCTGTTAACTCATCTCACAGAGTTACAAGTTTATTCCGTGGATCCGTTTGCTAGCCTCATTTCTGTGGAATCTGAGAACAGATATTTCGGATCCCTTTGAAGACTATAGGGCCAAAGGAAATATCCTCCGATAACAAAGAGAAAGAAGCTTTCTGAGAAACTTCTTTGTGTTCTGTGAAATCATCTCACAGAGTTACAGCTTTCCCTTCAAGAAGCCTTTCGCTAAGACAGTTCTTGTGGAATTGGCAAAGTGATATTTGGCAGCCCTTAGAGGTCTACGGTGAAAAAGGAAATCTCCTAAGATGAAATCTGGAAAGAAGCTTTCTGAGAAACTGCTTAGTGTTCTGTTAATTCACCTCACAGAGTTACATGTGTATTTCGTGTATCTCTTTGCTAGCCTCATTTCTGTGGAATCTGAGAACAGATATTTCGGATCCCTTTGAAGACTATAGGGCCAAAGGAAATATCCTCCGATAACAAAGAGAAAGAAGCTTTCTGAGAAACTTCTTTGTGTTCTGTGAAATCATCTCACAGAGATACAGCTCTCCCCTCAAGAAGCCTTTTGCTAAGACTATTCTTGTGGAATTGGCAAACTGATTTTGGAAGCCCATAGAGGGCTATGGTGAAAAAGGAAATATACTCAGATGAAATCTGGAAAGAAGCTTTCTGAGAAACTGCTTAGTGTTCTGTTAATTCACCTCACAGAGTTACATGTGTATTTCGTGGATCTCTTTGCTAGCCTTATTTCTGTGGAATCTGAGAACAGATATTTCGGATCCCTTTGAAGACTATAGGGCCAAAGGAAATATCCTCCGATAACAAAGAGAAAGAAGCTTTCTGAGAAACTTCTTTGTGTTCTGTGAAATCATCTCACAGAGTTACAGCTTTCCCCTCAAGAAGCCTTTCGCTAAGATAGTTCTTGTGGAATTGGAAAAGTGATATTTGGCAGCCCTTAGAGGGCTATGGTGAAAAAGGAAATCTCCTCAGATGAAATCTGGAAGGAAGCTTTCTGAGAAACTGCTTAGTGTTCTGTTAATTCATCTCACAGAGTTACATGTGTATTTCGTGGATCTCTTTGCTAGCCTTATTTCTGTGGAATCTGAGAACAGATATTTCGGATCCCTTTGAAGACTATAGGGCCAAAGGAAATATCCTCCGATAACAAAGAGAAAGAAGCTTTCTGAGAAACTTCTTTGTGTTCTGTGAAATCATCTCACAGAGTTACAGCTTTCCCCTCAAGAAGCCTTTCGCTAAGATAGTTCTTTTGGAATTGGAAAAGTGATATTTGGCAGCCCTTAGAGGGCTATGGTGAAAAAGGAAATCTCCTCAGATGAAATCTGGAAAGAAGCTCTCTGAGAAACTGCTTAGTGTTCTGTTAATTGATCTCAGAGAGTTACATGTGTATTTCGTGGATCCCTTTGCTAGCCTTATTTCCGTTGTATCTAAGAACAGATATTTCGGATCCCTTTGAAGACTATAGGGCCAAAGGAAATATCCTCCGATAACAAAGAGAAAGAAGCTTTCTGAGAAACTTCTTTGTGTTCTGTGAAATCATCTCAGAGAGTTACAGCTTTCCCCTCAAGAAGCCTTTCGCTAAGACAGTTCTTGTGGAATTGGCAAACTGATCTTTGGAAGCCCATAGAGGGCTATGGTGAAAAAGGGAATATCCTCAGATGAAATCTCTAAAGAAGCTTTCTGAGTAACGGCTTAGTGTTCTGTTAACTCATCTCACAGAGTTACATGTGTATTCCGTGGATCCGTTTGCTAGCCTCATTTCTGTGGAATCTGAGAACAGATATTTCGGATCCCTTTGAAGACTATAGGGCCAAAGGAAATATCCTCCGATAACAAAGAGAAAGAAGCTTTCTGAGAAACTTCTTTGTGTTCTGTGAAATCATCTCACAGAGTTACAGCTTTCCCCTCAAGAAGCCTTTCGCTAAGACAGTTCTTGTGGAATTGGCAAAGTGATATTTGGCAGCCCTTAGAGGTCTACGGTGAAAAAGGAAATCTCCTCAGATGAAATCTGGAAAGAAGCTTTCTGAGAAACTGCTTAGTGTTCTGTTAATTCACCTCACAGAGTTACATGTGTATTTCGTGGATCTCTTTGCTAGCCTCATTTCTGTGGAATCTGAGAACAGATATTTCGGATCCCTTTGAAGACTATAGGGCCAAAGGAAATATCCTCCGATAACAAAGAAAAAGAAGCTTTCTGAGAAACTTCTTTGTGTTCTGTGAAATCATCTCACAGAGTTACAGTTTTCCCCTCAAGAAGCCTTTTGCTAAGACAGTTCTTGTGGAATTGGCAAAGTGATATTTGGAAGCCCTTAGAGGGCTATGGTGAAAAGGAAATATCCTCAGATGAAATCTGGAAAGAAGCTTTCTGAGAAACTGCTTAGTGTTCTGTTAATTCATCTCACAGAGTTACATGTGTATTTCGTGGATCTCTTTGCAAGCCTATTTCTGTGGAATCTGAGAACAGATATTTCGGATCCTTTTGAAGACTATAGGGCCAAAGGAAATATCCTCCGATGACAAAGAGAAAGAAGCTTTCTGAGAAACTTCTTTGTGTTCTGTGAAATCATCTCACAGAGTTACAGATTTACCCTCAAGAACACATTCGCTAAGACAGTCCTTGTGGAATTGGCAAAGTGATATGAGGAAGCCCCTAAAGGGCTATGGTGAAAAAGGAAATATACTAAGATGATCTCTAAAGAAGCTTTCTGAGTAACTGCTTAGTGTTCTGTTAACTCATCTCACAGAGTTACATGTGTATTCCGTGGATCCGTTTGCTAGCCTCATTTCTGTGGAATCTGAGAACAGATATTTCGGATCTCTTTGAAGACTATAGGGCCAAAGGAAATATCCTCCGATAACAAAGAGAAAGAAGGTTTCAGAGAAACTTCTTTGTGTTCTGTGAAATCATCTCACAGAGTTACAGCTTTCCCCTCAAGAAGCCTTTCGCTAAGACAATTCTTGTGGAATTGGCAAAGTGATCTTTGGAAGTCCATAGAGGGCTATGGTGAAAACGGAAATATCCTCAGATGAAATCTGCAAAGAAGCTTTCTGAGAAACTGCTTAGTGTTCTGTTAATTCATCTCACAGAGTTACATGTGTATTTGGTGGATCCCTTTGCTAGTCTTATTTCTGTGGAATCTGAGAACAGATATTTCGGATCCTATTGAAGACTCTAGGGCCAAAGGAAATATCCTCCGATAACAAAGAGAAAGAAGCTTTCTGAGAAACTCCTTTGTGTTCTGTGAAATCATCTCACAGAGTTACAGCTTTCCCCTCAAGAAGCCATTCGCTAAGACAGTTCTTCTGGAATTGGCAAAGTGATATTTGGCAACACTTAGAGGGCTACGGTAAAAAAGGAAATCTCCTCAGATGAAATCTGGAAAGAAGCTTTCTGAGAAACTGCTTAGTGTTCTGTTAATTCACCTCACAGAGTTACATGTGTATTTCGTGGATCCCTTTGCTAGCCTTATTTCTGTGGAATCTGAGAACAGATATTTCGGATCCCTTTGAAGAGTATAGGGCCAAAGGAAATATCCTCCGATAACCGAGAGAAAGAAGTTGCTGAGAAACTTCTTTGTGTTCTGTGAAATCATCTCACAGAGTTACAGCTCTCCCCTCAAGAAGCCTTTCGCTAAGACAGTTCTTGTGGAATTGGCAAAGTGATCTTTGGAAGCCCATAGAGGGCTATGGTGAAAAAGGAAATATCCTCAGATGAAATCAGCAAAGAAGCTTTCTGAGAAACTGCTTAGTGTTCTGTTAATTCATCTCACAGAGTTACATGTGTATTTCGTGGATCTCTTTGCTAACCTTATTTCTGTGGAATCTGAGAACAGATATTTCGGATCCCTTTGAAGACTATAAGGCCAAAGGAAATATCCTCCGATAACAAAGAGAAAGAAGCTTTCTGAGAAACTTCTTTGTGTTCTGTGAAATCATCTCAGAGAGTTACAGCTTTCCCCTCTAGAAGCCTTTCGCTAAGACAGTCCTTGTGAAATTGGCAAACTGATCTTTGGAAGCCCATAGAGGGCTATGGTGAAAAAGGAAATATCCTCAGATGAAATCTGGAAAGAAGCTTTCTGAGAAACTGCTTAGTGTTCTGTTAATTCATCTCACCGAGTTACAAGTGTATTTCGTGGATCCCTTTGCTAGCCTTATTTCTGTGGAATCTGAGAACAGATATTTCGGATCCCTTTGAAGACTATACGGACAAAGAAATATGCCCCGATAACAAAGAGAAAGAAGCTTTCTGAGAAACTTCTTTGTGTTCTGTGAAATCATCTCACAGAGTAACAGCTTTCCCCTCAAGAAGCCTATCGCTAAGACAATTCTTGTGGGATTGGCAAAGTGATCTTTGGAAATCCATAGAGGGCTATGGTGAAAAAGGAAATATCCTCAGATGAAATCTTGAAAGAAGCTTTCTGAGAAACTGCTTAATGTTCTCTTAATTCATCTCACAGAGTTACATGTGTATTTCGTGGATCTCTTTGCTAGCCTTATTTCTGTGGCATCTGGGAACAGATATTTCGGATCCCATTGAAGACTATAGGGCCAAAGGAAATATCCTCCGATAACAAAGAGAAAGAAGCTTTCTGAGACACTTCTTTGTGTTCTGTGAAATCATCTCACAGACTTACAGCTTTCCCCTCAAGAAGCCTTTCGCTAAGACAGTTCTTGTGGAATTGGCAAAGTGATATTTGGCAGCCCTTAGAGGGCTATGTTGAAAAAGGAAATCTCCTCAGATGAAATCTGGAAAGAAGCTTTCTGAGAAACTGCTTAATGTTCTCTTAATTCATCTCACAGAGTTACATGTGTATTTCATGGGTCCCTTTGCTAGCCTTATTTCTGTGGAATCTGAGAACAGATATTTCGGATCCCTTTGAAGACTATAGGGCCAAAGGAAATATCCTCCGATAACAAAGAGAAAGAACTTTTCTGACAAACTTCTTTGTGTTCTGTGAAATCATCTCACAGAGATACAGCTCTCCCCTCAAGAAGCCTTTCGCTAAGACAATTCTTGTGGAATTGGCAAACTGACCTTTGGAAGCCCATAGAGGGCTATGGTGAAAAAGGAAATATACTCAGTTGAAATCTGGAAAGTAGCTTTCTGAGAAACTGCTTAGTGTTCTGTTAATTCATCTCACATAGTTACATATGTATTTCGTGGATCTCTTTGCTAGCCTTATTTCTGTGGAATCTAAGAACAGATATTTCGGATCCCTTTGAAGACTATAGGGCCAAAGGAAATATCCTCCGATAACAAAGAGAAAGAAGCTTTCTGAGAAACTTCTTTGTGTTCTGTGAAATCATCTCACAGAGTTACAGCTTTCCCCTCAAGAAGACTTTCGCTAAGACAGTTCTTGTGGAATTGGCAAAGTGATATTTGGAAGCCCTTAGAGGGCTATGGTGAAAAAGGAAATATCCTCAGATGAAATCTGGAATGAAGCTGTCTGAGAAACTGCTTAGTGTTCTGTTAATTCATTTCACAGAGTTACATGTGTATTTCGTGGATCTCTTTGCTAGCCTTATTTCTCTGGAATCTGAGAACAGATATTTCGGATCCCTTTGAAGACTATAGGGCCAAAGGAAATATCCTCCAATAAAAAAGAGAAAGAAGCTTTCTGAGAAACTTCTTTGTGTTCTGTGAAATCATCTCACAGAGTTACAGCTTTCCCCTCAAGAAGCCTTTCGCTAAGACAATTCTTGTGGAATTGGCAAAGTGATCTTTGGAAGTCCATAGAGGGCTATGGTGCAAACGGAAATATCCTCAGATGAAATCTGCAAAGAAGCTTTCTGAGAAACTGCTTAGTGTTCTGTTAATTCATCTCACAGAGTTACATGTGTATTTGGTGGATCCCTTTGCTAGTCTTATTTCTGTGGAATCTGAGAACAGATATTTCGGATCCTATTGAAGACTCTAGGGCCAAAGGAAATATCCTCCGATAACAAAGAGAAAGAAGCTTTCTGAGAAACTCCTTTGTGTTCTGTGAAATCATCTCACAGAGTTACAGCTTTCCCCTCAAGAAGCCATTCGCTAAGACAGTTCTTGTGGAATTGGCACAGTGATATCTGGCAACACTTAGAGGGCTACGGTAAAAAAGGAAATCTCCTCAGATGAAATCTGGAAAGAAGCTTTCTGAGAAACTGCCTAGTGTTCTGTTAATTCGCCTCACAGAGTTACATGTCTATTTCGTGGATCCCTTTGCTAGCCTTATTTCTGTGGAATCTGAGAACAGATATTTCGGATCCCTTTGAAGACTATAGGGCCAAAGGAAATATCCTCCGATAACCGAGAGAAAGAAGTTGCTGAGAAACTTCTTTGTGTTCTGTGAAATCATCTCACAGAGTTACAGCTCTCCCCTCAAGAAGCCTTTCTCTAAGACAGTTCTTGTGGAATTGGCAAACTGATCTTTGGAAGCCCATAGAGGGCTATGGTGAAAAAGGAAATATCCTCAGATGAAATCAGCAAAGAAGCTTTCTGAGAAACTGCTTAGTGTTCTGTTAATTCATCTCACAGAGTTACATGTGTATTTCGTGGATCTCTTTGCTAACCTTATTTCTGTGGAATCTGAGAACAGATATTTCGGATCCCTTTGAAGACTATAAGGCCAAAGGAAATATCCTCCGATAACAAAGAAAAAGAAGCTTTCTGAGAAACTTCTTTGTGTTCTGTGAAATCATCTCAGAGAGTTACAGCTTTCCCCTCTAGAAGCCTTTCGCTAAGACAGTCCTTGTGAAATTGGCAAACTGATCTTTGGAAGCCCATAGAGGGCTATGGTGAAAAAGGAAATATCCTCAGATGAAATCTGGAAAGAAGCTTTCTGAGAAACTGCTTAGTGTTCTGTTAATTCATCTCAGCGAGTTACAAGTGTATTTCGTGGATCCCTTTGCTAGCCTTATTTCTGTGGAATCTGAGAACAGATATTTCGGATCCCTTTGAAGACTATACGGACAAAGAAATATGCCCCGATATCAAAGAGAAAGAAGCTTTCTGAGAAACTTCTTTGTGTTCTGTGAAATCATCTCACAGAGTAACAGCTTTCCCCTCAAGAAGCCTATCGCTAAGACAATTGTTGTGGAATTGGCAAAGTGATCTTTGGAAGTCCATAGAGGGCTAGGGTGAAAAAGGAAATATCCTCAGATGAAATCTGGAAAGAAGCTTTCTGAGAAACTGCTTAATGTTCTCTTAATTCATCTCACAGAGTTACATGTGTATTTCGTGGATCTCTTTGCTAGCCTTATTTCTGTGGCATCTGAGAACAGATATTTCGGATCCCATTGAAGACTATACGGCCAAAGGAAATATCCTCCGATAACAAAGAGAAAGAAGCTTTCTGAGAAACTTCTTTGTGTTCTGTGAAATCATCTCACAGACTTACAGCTTTCCCCTCAAGAATCCTTTCGCTAAGACAGTTCTTGTGGAATTGGCAAAGTGATATTTGGAAGCCCATTGAGGGCTATGGTGAAAAAGGAAGTATCCTCAGTGAAATCTGGAAAGAAGCTTTCTGAGAAACTGCTTAGTGTTCTTTTAATTCATCTCACAGATTTACATGTGTATTTCGTGGATCTCTTTGCTAGCCTTATTTATGTGGAATCTGAGAACAGATATTTCGGATCCCTTTGAAGACTACAGGGCCAAAGGAAATATTCTCCGATAACAAAGAAAAAGAATCTTTCTGAGAAACTTCTTTGTGATCTGTGAAATCATCTCACAGAGTTACAGCTTTCCCCTCAAGAAGCCTTCCGCTAAGACAGTTCTTGTGGAATTGGCAAAGTGATATTTGGAAGCCCATAGGGGGCTAAGGTGAAAAAGGAAATATCCTCAGATGAAATCTGGAAAGAAGCTTTCTGAGAAACTGCTTAGTGTTCTGTTAATTCATCTCACAGAATTACATGTGTATTTCGTGGACCTCTTTGCTAGCCTTATTTCTGTGGAATCTGAGAACAGATATTTCGGATCTCATTGAAGACTATAGGGCCAAAGGAAATATCCTCCGATAACAAACAGAAATAAGCTTTCTGAGAAACTTCTTTGTGTTCTGTGAAATCATCTCACAGAGTTACAGCTTTCCCCTCAAGAAGCCTTTCGCTAAGACAGTTCTTGTGGAATTGGCAAAGTGATCTTTTGAAGCCCATAGAGGGCTATGGTGAAAAAGGAAATATCCCCAGATGAAATCTGGAAAGAAGCTTTCTGAGAAAATGCTTAGAGTTCTGTTAATTCATCTCACGGAGTTACATGTGTATTTCTTGGATCTCTTTGCTAGCCTTATTTCTGTGGAATCGGAGAGCAGATATTTCCCTTCCCTTTGAAGACTATAGGGCCAAAGGAAATATTCTCCGATAAAAAAGAGAAAGAAGCTTTCTGAGAAACTTCTTTGTGTTCTGTGAAATCATCTCACAGAGTTACAGCTTTACCCTCAAGAAGCCTTTCGCTAAGACAGTTCTTGTGGAATTGGCAAAGTGATATTTCGAAGCCCATTGAGGGCTTTGGTGAAAAAGGAAGTATCCTCAGTGAAATCAGGATAGAAGCTTTCTGAGAAACCGCTTAGTATTCTGTTCATTCATCTCACGGATATACATGTGTATTTCGTGGATCTCTTTGCTAGCCTTATTTCTGTGGAATCTGAGAACTGATATTTCGGATCCCTTTGAAGACTATAGGGCCAAAGGAAATATTCTCCGATAACAAAGAAAAAGAATCTTTCTGACAAACTTCTTTGTGATCTGTGAAATCATCTCACAGAGTTACAGCTTTCCCCTCAAGAAGCCTTCCGCTAGGACAGTTCTTGTGGAATTGGCAAAGCGATATTTGGAAGCCCTTTGAGGGCTATGGTGAAAAAGGAAGTATCCTCAGTGAAATCTGGAAAGAAGCCTTCTCAGAAACTGCTTAGTGTTCTGTTAATTCATCTCACAGAGTTACATGTGTATTTCGTGGATCTCTTTGCTAGACTTATTTCTGTGGAATCTGAGAACTGATATTTCGGTTCCCTTTGAAGCCTACAGGGCCAAGGGAAGTATCCTCCGATAACAAAGAGAAAGAAGCTTTCTGAGAAACTCCTTTGTGTTCTGAGAAATCATCTCACAGAGTTACAGCTTTCCCCTCAATAAGTTTTTCGCTAAGACAGTTCTTGTGGAATTGGCAAAGTGATATTTGGAAGCCCATAGAGGGCAATCGTGAAAAAGGAAATATCCTCAGATGAAATCTGGAAAGAAGCTTTCTGAGAAACTGCTTAGTGTTCTGTTAATTCATCTCACAGAGTTACATGTGTATTTCGTGGATCTCTTTGCTAGCCTTATTTCTGTGGAATCTGAGAACAGATATTTCGGATCCCTTTGAAGACTATAGGGCCAAAGGAAATATCCTCCGATAACAAAGAGAAAGAAGCTTTCTGTGAAACTTCTTTGTGTTCTGTGAAATCATCTCACAGAGTTACAGCTTTCCCCTAAAGAAGCCTTTCGCGAAGACAGTTGTTGTGGAATTGGCAAAGTGATCTTTGGAAGCCCTTAGAGGGCTATGGTGAAAAAGGAAATATCCTCAGATGAAATCTGGAAAGAAGCTTTCTGAGAAACTGCTTAGTGTTCTGTTAATTCATCTCACAGAGTTACATGTGTATTTGGTGGATCTCTTTGCTAGCCTTATTTCTGTGGAATCTGGAACAGATATTTCGGTTCACTTTGAAGACTATAGGGCCAAAGGAAATATCCTCCGATAACAAAGAGAAAGAAGCTTTCTTAGAAACTTCTTTGTGATCTGTGAAATCATCTCACAGAATTACAGCTTTCCCCTCAAGAAGCCTTCCGCTAAGACAGTTTTTGTGGAATTGTCAAAGTGATATTTGGAAGCCCATAGAGGTCCATGTTGAAAAAGGAAATATCCTCAGATGGAATCTGGAAAGAAGCTTTCTGAGAAAGTGCTTAGTGTTCTGTTAATTCATCTCGCAGAGTTACATGTGTATTTCGTGGATCTCTTTGCTAGCCTTATTTCTGTGGAATCTGAGAACAGATATTTCGGATCCCTTTGAAGACTATAGGGCCAAAGGAAATATCCTCCGATAACAAACAGAAATAAGCTTTCTGAGAAACTTCTTTGTGTTCTGTGAAATCATCTCACAGAGTTACAGCTTTCCCCTCAAGAAGCCTTTCGCTAAGACAGTTCTTGTGGAATTGGCAAAGTGATCTTTTGAAGCCCATAGGGGGCTATGGTGAAAAAGGAAATATCCCCAGATGAAATCTGGAAAGAAGCTTTCTGAGAAAATGCTTAGTGTTCTGTTAATTCATCTCAAGGAGTTACATGATTATTTCGTGAATCTCTTTGCTAGCCTTATTTCTGTGGAATCTGAGAACAGATATTTCGGTTCCCTTTGAAGACTATAGGGCCAAAGGAAATATCCTCCGATAACAAAGAGAAAGAAGCTTTCTGAGAAACTTCTTTGTGTTCTGTGAAATCATCTCACAGAATTACAGCTTTCCCCTCAAGAAGTCTTTCGCTAAGAGAGTTCTTGTGGAATTGGCAAAGTGATATTTGGAAGCCCATAGAGGGCTATGGTGAAAAAGGAAATATCCTCAGATGAAATCTGGAAAGAAGCTTTCTGAGAAACTGCTTAGTGTTCTGTTAATTCATCTCACAGAATTACATGTGTATTTCGTGGATCTCTTTGCTAGCCTTATTTCTGTGGAATCTGAGAACAGATATTTCGGATCCCTTTGAAGACTATGGGGCCACAGGAAATATCCTCCGATAACAAAGAGGAAGAAGCTTTCTGAGAAACTTCTTTGTGTTCTGTGAAATCATCTCACAGAGTTACAGCTTTCCCCTCAAGAATCCTTTGGCTAAGACAGTTCTTGTGGAATTGGCAAAGTGATATTTGGAAGCCCCTAGAGGGCTATGGTGAAAAAGGAAATATCCTCAGATGAAATCTGGAAAGAAGCTTTCTGAGAAACTGCTTAGTGTTCTGTTAATTCATCTCACAGAATTACATGTGTATTTCGTGGATCTCTTTGCTAGCCTTATTTCTGTGGAATCTGAGAACAGATATTTCGGATCCCTTTGAAGACTATAGGGCCAAAGGAAATATCCTCCGATAACAAAGAGAAAGAAGCTTTCTGAGAAACTTCTTTGTGTTCTGTGAAATCATCTCACAGAGTTACAGCTTTCACCTCGGGTAGCCTTTCGCTAAGACAGTTCTTGTGGAATTGGCAAAATGATATTTGGAAGCCCCTAGAGGGCTATGGTGAAAAAGGAAATATCCTCAGATGAAATCTGGAAAGAAGCTTTCTGAGAAATTGCTTAGTGTTCTGTTCCTTCACCTCACAGAGTTACATGTGTGTTTCGTGGATCTCTTTACTAGCATTCTTTCTGTGGAATCTGAGAACAGATATTTCGGATCCCATTGAAGAGTATAGGGCCAAAGGAAGTATCCTCCGATAAAAAATAGAAAGAAGCTTTCTGAGAAACTTCTTTGTGTTCTGTGAAATCATCTCACAGAGTTACAGCTTTCCCTTCAAGAAGCCTTTTGCTAAAACAGTTCTTGTGGAATTGGCAAAGTGATATTTGGAAGCCCATAGAGGGCAATCGTGAAAAAGGAAATATCCTCAGATGAAATCTGGAAAGAAGCTTTCTGAGAAACTGCTTAGTGTTCTGTTAATTCATCTCACAGAGTTACATGTGTATTTCGTGGTTCTCTTTGCTAGCCTTATTTCTGTGGAATCTGAGAACAGATATTTCGGATCCCTTTGAAGACTATAGGGCCACAGGAAATATCCTCCGATAACAAAGAGGAAGAAGCTTTTGAGAAACTTCTTTGTGTTCTGTGAAATCATCTCACAGAGTTACAGCTTTCCCCTCAAGAAGCCTTTCGCTAAGACAGTTCTTGTGGAATTGGCAAAGTGATATTTGTAAGCCCATAGAGGGGTATGGTGAAAAAGGAAATATCCTCAGATTAAATCTGGAAAGAAGCTTTCTGAGGAACTGCTTACTGTTCTGTTATTCAGCTCACAGAGATACATGTGTATTTCGGGGATCTCTTTGCAAGCCTTATTTCTGAGGAATCTGAGAACAGATATTTCGGATCCCTTTGAAGACTATAGGGCCAAAGGAAATATCCTCCGATAACAAAGAGAAAGAAGCTTTCTGAAAACTTCTTTGTGTTCTGTGAAATCATCTCACAGAGTTACAGCTTTCCCCTCAAGAAACCTTTTGCTAAGAGAGTTCTTGTGGAATTGGCAAAGTGATATTTGGAAGCCCATTGAGGGCTATGGTGAAAAAGGAAATATCCTCAGTGAAATCTGGAAAGAAGATTTCTGAGAAACTGCTTAGTGTTCTGTTAATTCATCTCACAGAGTTACATGTGTATTTCGTGGATCTCTTTGCTAGCCTTATTTCTGTGGAATCTGAGAACAGATATTTCGGATCCCTTTGAAGACTATAGGGCCATAGGAAATATTCTCCGGTAACAAAGAGAAAGAAGCTTTCTGAGAAACTTCTTTGTGATCTGTGAAATCATCTCACAGAGTTACAGCTTTCCCCTCAAGAAGCCTTTCGCTAAGACAGTTCTTGTGGAATTGTCAAAGTGATATTTGGAAGCCCATAGAGGGCTATGGTGAAAAAGGAAATATCCTCAGATGAATTCTGGAAAGAAGCTTTCTGAGAAACTGCTTAGTGTTCTGTTAATTCATCTCACAGAGTTACATTTGTATTTCGTGGATCTCGTTGCTAGCCTTATTTCTGTGAAATCTGAGAACAGATATTTCGGATCCCTTTGAAGACTATAGGGCCAAAGGAAATATCCTCCGATAACAAAGAGAAAGAAGCTTTCTGAGAAACTTCTTTGTGTTCTGTGAAATAATCTCACAGAGTTACAGCTTTCCCCTCAAGAAGCCGTTCGCTAAGACAGTTCTTGTGGAATTGGCAAAGTGATATTTGGAAGCCCATAGAGGGCTATGGTGAAAAAGGAAATATCCTCAGATGAAATCTGGAAAGAAGCTTTCTGAGAAACTGCTTAGTGTTCTGTTAATTCATCTCACAGAGTTACATGTGTATTTCGTGGATCTCTTTGCTGTCCTTATTTCTGTGGAATATGAGAACAGATATTTCGGATCCCATTGTAGACTATATGGCCAAAGGAAATATCCTCCGATAACAAAGAGAAAGAAGCTTTCTTAGAAACTTCTTTGTGATCTGTGAAATCATCTCACAGAATTACAGCTTTCCCCTCAAGAAGCCTTTCGCTAAGACAGTTCTTGTGGAATTGGCAAAGTGATATTTGGAAGCCCATAGAGGGCTATGGTGAAAAAGGAAATATCCTCAGATAGAATCTGGAAAGAAGCTTTCTGAGAAAGCGCTTAGTGTTCTGTTAATTCATCTCACAGAGTTACATGTGTATTTCGTGGATCTCTTTGCTAGCCTTATTTCTGTGGAATCTGAGAACAGATATTTCGGATCCCTTTGAAGACTATAGGGCCAAAGGAAATATCCTCCGATAACAAACAGAAATAAGCTTTCTGAGAAACTTCTTTGTGTTCTGTGAAATCATCTCACAGAGTTACAGCTTTACCCTCAAGAAGCCTTTCGCTAAGACAGTTCTTCTGGAATTGGCAAAGTGATCTTTTGAACCGCTTAGGGGGCTATGGTGGAAAAGGAAATATCCCCAGATGAAATCTGGAAAGAAGCTTTCTGTGAAAATGCTTAGTGTTCTGTTAATTCATCTCAAGGAGTTACATGTGTATTTCATGAATCTCTTTGCTAGCCTTATTTCTGTGGAATCTGAGAACTGATATTTCGGATCCCTTTGAAGACTATAGGGCCAAAGGAAATATCTTCCGATAACAAAGAGAAAGAAGCTTTCTGTGAAACTTCTTTGCGTTCTGTGAAATCATCTCACAGAGTTACAGCTTTCCCCTCAAGAAGCCTTTCGCTAAAACAGTTCTTGTGGAATTGGCAAAGTGATATTTGGAAGCCCATTGAGGGCTATGGTGAAAAAGGAAGTATCCTCAGTGAAATCTGGAAGGAAGCTTTCTGAGAAACTGCTTAGTGTTCTGTTAATTCATCTCACAGAGTTACATGTGTATTTCGTGGATCTCTTTGCTAGCCTTATTTCTGTGGAATTTGAGAACAGATATTTCGGATCCGTTTGAAGACTATAGGGCCATAGGAAATATCCTCCAAAAACAAAGAGAAAGAAGCTTTCTGAGAAACTTCATTGTGTTCTGTGATATCATCTCACAGAGTTACAGCTTTGCCCTCAAGAAGCCTTTCGCTAAGCCTGTTCTTGTGGAATTGGCAAAGTAATATTTCAATGCCCCTAGAGGGCTACGGTGAAAAAGGAAATATCCTCAGATGAAATCTGGAAAGAAGCTTTCTGAGAAACTGCTCAGTATTCTGTTAATTCATCTCACAGAGTTACATGTGTATTTCGTGGATCTCTTTGCTAGCCTTATTTATGTGGAATCTGAGAACAGATATTTCGGTTCCCTTTGAAGACTATAGGGCCAAAGGAAATATCCTCCGATAACAAAGAGAAAGAAGCTTTCTGAGAAACTTCTTTGTGTTCTGTGAAATCATCTCACAGAGTTACAGCTTTCCCCTCAAGAAGCCTTTCGCTAAGCCTGTTCTTGTGGAATTGGCAAAGTGATCTTTTGAACCCCATAGGGGGCTATGGTGAAAAAGGAAATATCCTCAGATGAAATCTGGAAAGAAGCTTTCTGAGAAACTACTTAGTGTTCTTTTAATTCATCTCACAAAATTAAGCTTTCCCCTCGAGAATCCGTTCGCCAAGCCTGTTCTTGTGGAATTGGCAAAGTAATATTTGGAAGCCAATACACGGCTATGGTGAAAAAGAAAATATTCTCCGAGAAAAACTGGAAAGAAGCTTTCTGAGAAACTGCTTTGTGATGTGTGACTTCCATTCACAGAGTTACATCTGTATTTCGTTGATCTGTTGGCTAGCCTTATTTCTGTGGAATCTGGAAACTGATATTTCCGATCCCTTTGAAGGCTATAGGGCCAAAGGAAATATCCTCCGATAACAAAGAGAAGGAAGCTTTCTGAGAAATGTCTTTGTGTTCTGTGAAATCATCTCACAGAGTTACAGCTTTCCCCTCAAGAAGCCTTTCGCTAAGCCAGTTCTTGTGGAATTGGCAAAGTGATATTTCGATGCCCATAGAGGGCTAGGGTGAAAAAGGAAATATCCTCAGATGAAATCTGGAAAGAAGCTTTCTGAGAAACTGCTTAGTGTTCTTATAATTCATCTCACAAAATTAAGCTTTCCCCTCAAGAATCCGTTCGCCAAGCCTGTACTTGTGGAATTGGCAAAGTGATATTTCGATGCCCATAGCGGGCTACGGTGGAAAAGGAAATATCCTTAGTTGAAAAATGGAAAGAAGCTTTCTGAGAACCTGCTTAGTGTTCTGTTAATTCACCTCACAGAGGTACAGCTTTCCCCTCAAGAAGCCGTTCGCTAAGCCTGTTCTTGTGGAATTGGCAAAGTGATATTTGGAAGCCCATATAGGGCTATGGTGAAAAAGAAAATATCCTCCGAGAAAACCTGGAAAGAAGCTTTCTGAGAAACTGCTTTGTGATTTGTAACTCCCACTCACAGAGTTACATCTGTATTTTGTGCATCTGTATGGTAGCCTTATTTCTGTGCAATCTGAGAACTGATAATTCGTATCCCTTTGATGACCGTAATGCCAAAGGAAATATCCTCCGATAACAAAGAGAAAGAAGCTTTCTGAGAAACTTCTTTGTGTTCTTTGAAATCATCTCACAGAGTTACAGCTTTCCCCTCAGAAGCCTTTCCCTTAGCCTGTTATTGTGGAATTGGCAAAGTTATATTAGGGAGCCCATAGAGGGCTACGGTGAAAAAGAAAATATCCTCTGAGAAAAACTGGAAAGAAGCTTTCTGAGAAACGGCTTTGTGATGTGTGACTTCCACTCACAGTGTTACGTCTGTATTTCGTGGATCTGTTTGCTAGCCTTATTTCTGTGGAATCTGAGAACTGATATTTCGGATCCCTTTGAAGACTCTAGGGCCGAAGGAAATATCCTCCGATAAAAAAGAGAAAGAAGCTTTCTGAGGATCTTTTTTATGTTCTGTGAAATCATCTCACAGACATACAGCTTTCCCCTCAAGAAGCCTTTCGCTAAGCCTGTTCTTGTGGAATTGGCAAAGTGATATTTCGATGCCCTTAGAGGTCTATGGAGAGAGAGGAAATATCGTCAGATGAAATGTGTGAAGAAGCTTTCTTAGAAACTGCTTAGTGTTCTGTTAATTCATCTCACAGAGTTACAGCTTTCCCCTCAAGAAGCCGTTCGCGAAGCCTGTTCTTGTGAAATTGGCAAAGTGATATTTGGAAGCCCAAAGAGGGCTACGGTGAAAAAGAAAATATCCTCTAAGAAAAACCGGAAAGAAGCTTTCTGAGAAACTGCTTTGTGATGTGTGACTTCCACTCACTGTGTTACATCTGTATTTCGTGGATCTGTTTGCTAGACTTATTTCTGTGGAATCTGAGAACAGATATTTCGTATCCCTTTGTAGACTCAAGGGCCAAAGAAAATATCCTGTGATAACAAAGATAAAGAAGCTTTCTGAGAAACTTCTCCGTGTTCTGTGACATCATCTCACAGAGTTTCACCTTTCTCCTCAAGAATCATTTCGCTAAGCCTGTTCTTCTGTAATTGGCAAAGTGATATTTCAATGCCCTTAGAGGGCTACGGTGAAAAAGGAAATATCTTCAGATGAAATCTGGAAAGAAGCTTTAAGAGAAACTGCCTAGTGTTCTGTTAATTCCTCTCATAGAATTACAGCTTTCCCCTCAAGAAGCCGTTCGCTAAGCCTGTTCTTGTGGAATTGGCAAAGTGATATTTGGAAGCCCGTAGAGGGCTATGGTGAAAAAGAAAATATCCTCCGAGAAAAACTGGAAAGAAGCTTTCTGAGAAACTGCTTTGCGATGTGTGACTTAGACTAACAGAGTTACATGTGTACTTTTTGTATCTGTTTGCTAGCCTTATTTCTGTGGAATCTCACAACTGATATTTCGGATCCCATTGAAGACTCTAGGGTCAAAGGAAATATCCTCCGATAACAAACAGAAAGAAGCTTTCTGAGAAACTTCTTAGTGTTCTGTAAAATCATCACACAGAGTTACAGCTTTCCCCTCAAGATGCCTTTCGCTAAGCCTGTTCTTGTGGAATTGGCAAAGTGATATTTCGATGACCATAGCAGGCTACGCAGAAAAAGGAAATATCCTCAGATGAAATCTGGAAAAAAGCTTTCTGAGAAAATGCTTAGTGTTCTGTCAATTCATCTCACAGAGTTACAGCTTTCCCCTCAAGAATCCGTTCGCTAAGCCTGTTCTTGTGCAATTGGCAAAGTGATATTTGGAAGCCCGTAGAGGGCTATGGTGAAAAAGAAAATATCCTCCGAGAAAAACTGGAATGAAGCTTTCTGAGAAACTGCTTTGTGATGTGTGACTTCCACTCACAGAGTTATATCTGTCTTTCATGCATCTGTTTGCTAGCCTTATTTTGGTGAAATCCGAGAACTGATATTTCGGATCCCTTTGAAGACTATAGGGCCAAAGGAAATAGCCTCCGATAACAAATAGAAGGAAGCTTTCTGAGAAATTTTTGTGTTCTTTGAAATCATCTCACAGAGTTACAGCTTTCCCCTCAAGAAGCCTATCGCTAAGACAGTTCTTGTGGAATTTGCAAAGTGATATTTCGAAGCCCATAGAGTGCTGGGGTGAAAAAGGAAATATCCTCAGATGAAATCTGGAAAGAAGCTTTCTGAGAAACTGCTAATTGTTCTGTTAATTCATCTCCCAGAGTTACAGCTGTCCCCTCAAGAAGCCGCTCGCTAAGCCTGTTCTTGTGTAACTCGTAAAGTGATATTTGGAAGCCCATAGAGGGCTATGGTGAAAAAGAAAATATCCTCCGAGAAAAACTGGAAAGAAGCTTGCTAAGAAACTGCTTTGTGATGTGTGACTTCCACTCACAGAGTTTCATCAGTATTTCGTGGCTCTCTTCGCTAGCCTTATTTCTGTGGAATCTGAGAACAGATATTTCCGATCCCTTTGAAGACTATAGGGCCAAAGGAAATATCCTCCGATAACAAAGAGAAAGAAGCTTTCTGAGAAACTTCTCTGTGTTCTGTGAAAACATCTCACGAGGTACAGCTTTCACCTCAAGAAGTCTTTCTCTAAGACAGTTCTTTTGAATTCGAAGTGTGAAATTTGGAAGCCCATAGAGGGCTATGGTGAAAAAGGAAATGTCCTCAGAGAAAAACTGGAAAGAAGCTTTCTGTGAAACTGCTTTGTGATTTGTGACTTCCACTCACAGAATTACCTCCCTATTTCGTGGATCTCTTTACTAGCCGTATCTGTGGAATCTGAGAACAGATATTTCGAATCCATTTGAAGACTATAGGGCCAAAGATAATATCCTCCGATAACAAAGATAAAGAAGCTTTACGAGAAACTTCTTTGTGTTCTGTGAAATCATCTCAGAGAGTTACAGCTTTGTCCTCAAGAAGCTTTTCGCTAAGACAGTTCTTGTGGAATTTGCAAAGTTTTATTTGGAAGCCCATAGAGGGCTAGGG